>NW_013669401.1:87589-88756 GCF_000517525.1 Limulus polyphemus
TGAAGAAGTTGATGATGACGAAGTGGAACCAGATATAGATATCAAGGCAGAACAGGAGAAAGGTCAAGATTTGAAACCAATAATTGATTTTTTAAAAGCAAGTGTTGTGTGCCCTGCTTGGGAGAAGGTGTCTAGTCTAAGCCCTGTGCCAAAGCACTATTGGGTGCAATGGGACCAATTAAAGCTTGCAGATGGTATTCTTGTACGGAGATGGGAAACTACCGATGGGAAAGTGACGACTTGGCAAACAGTTATACCGAGGAAGTTATGGGAAGTTGTGCTGCGTCAATCCCATGATAATTTAACAGGAGGACATCTCAGAATTAAGAAGACATTGAGTTACCTACGACAAAAATTTTACTGGATAGGTATGAGGCGAAATGTGGAAGAATGGTGCAGAACATGCAGTACATGTTGTGCTAAAAGGGGACCCAAGCATACGGGACACTCACCTTATGAAGAGTTGCCTGAGAGTGTGTCAGAGTTTGTGGAAGTGTTATCGGAAAGGATGGATTATATTCACCATCAAGTGCATTCAAAGTTGAAAACGTCTGCTGATTCGATGAAGTTAACTTATGATAAGAGATCTACTGAAGTCAGCTTTGTACCAGGAGACAAGGTATGGTTGTATAATCCCAGAAAGACCAAAAGGAAGTCTCCTAAGTTGTCTTCTCCATGGGAAGGCCCATATGACATAGTGGATCATCTCTCAGACATGAATTTCTGGGTAAAATGTGGTTGGCGACGTAAGCCAAAAGTGGTGCATGCCAACAGGCTTTGGCGTTATCACGGTCCAGAACATTTCAGTTGGGAAGAAGTGGACAACAGAACAAATGATGCTGCTGAAGACGTGCCACCTGAAGAAGCCACCACCGAAGAAGAAACTCTACTCAGTTTTGAGAAGGGAAACGGTGAAACTCTTGATGAAGTTACTACCACTGATGTGACTGTTACTGACGACAGGACATTTCCTGATGAAGTAGATGAACCCCACGTGAAGCAGAAGCCAACGAGACGGAGACCAGTACGGAAGAAGATACATCCCATAAAATTCAGAGACTTTGTTGAATTGTATTTTGTGATTGTAATTCTGTACATTTAAGTAAGTTATTGTTAATTGTTATTGGTTTATTGTATGTGGCTATTGTTTGGGATGAACAATACTAA
>NW_013669401.1:89191-100615 GCF_000517525.1 Limulus polyphemus
GGTAGTCTGGTATATATAAGATGGTCTCAACGTGACGGCATCAATGTGTGTGTAGACAGTGAGTAATTGATCTGCAGTCAGAGAGTATTGTTGAAGTTGAGCATGTTTGTTGTTATAGCATTTGTTTTATCGTGATTGTTGAAATTAAGTGTATCGTAAAGTTATATTCAGAAAGAATAAACCAGTTTTATTAAGAAAGGACTTGTGTCGCTAAAGTTTCATCGGAACAAATTTACGGGAAATCATTTAACAAATGGAGACGTAACAATATTAATGAAACAGTTCTCTATATCTCTTCACTGTTCTTCTGGACTTTCGTGGGAAAGCAAGAAAATATACTGTACTTTATGTGTTTTAAACGATTTAGGTGCTGGCAGAAAATATTATTAAAATAGAGTTCTGCAGAGACATTGCTAGGTAATTAACAGATTTTGGGCTCAGGGCCATAGGTGCAGGAACTTTCAGCATTTCATATCAATCATGGTTTTCTATTCTGATTTTTCAAGACACCAACTGGAGATATGGAGCACTTCAAATAGAACTGGGGCACATGCCTCTGGAGTTCAGAATGGTCCAAGCATTTTATACAATGCATTATAGCTAACATTTCTTGAAATTAGTCTTTGACTGTAAATTTAAGTTCTCCAATGTGCACAATAACTCTGTTAACACTAAGAGATTAATGCACAGAGTTAGTAAATACTATAATCATGATATACTATAATCAGTTATATAGAAATTAGCACAAAGATACTTTTTTATAAGAATTAAAAGAATATATCACCAGAGATGGCTAACTATTTTAAGATTACAGAACAACATACACAGATATTGGTGCAATGATATGAAACTCTTTATTGAATTTGCATAAATTAATGTAATCTGTTCTATGTTAACCAATGCCTATCAAAGTTGAATGAACAGTTTCCACAGAATAATAGTAACATCCAACTGATGCTTGAATTAGTTACTTTAATTAAAAATCAGCGTAGTTGCAATATTTATCAGCATGAATAAGTATTTAAAATAGACACATTCAGATTGGGAATATTTTGTTTTTTGATATTGTATATTTTTTGTTTTGTTTTTGTAATATTTATTCATGCTTATACCATTATAAGTATGTAGATTTGTAACGAAGTTTAGCATGAAATTCTTCTTATCCACTTCCTTTTAATCTTGATGGGTCGAGAGAAATATTTGGGTTTGTATCTGGGAATTTTGAACATTAATGAACTAATTAACAAAATTAAAGTAACCTAACTTATTTACACTTTGTACTAGAAACTTGTATTATCAAGAAATACATATATTACCAAATACTTATTCTTTTATTATAAAGTATAGAAATACAATTTTATCTAGGTTTACAACATATAGCTGAGCAACATAGTTCCCATCAGAAGTTGTCTGTAATAGCCAATACTTCTATTTGTAATTTTTATACTGTTAATTAATAATGTATATATTTAAAGTTCAAATAAGTAATTATTAAGCAAAACATGTTCTTCAATGTTAAAAGCTTGCTATTTCATGTAAGCAATGTTCTTTTTTTTATATTTTACCCCAGGCTGACTCCAAGACAGGAGATAAATCCATGTGGCCACTATCGTTAGCTACTTCATCCAGTAATCCTGATACACCAACTCTTTCACTGTCCCCTAAAACACCATATGTAAATCAAGGTAAGGAGGAAGACTAGTGTTACTTTATTTTGCCCTTGCATAATGGCACCATGTGATTCCAGATGTTTCAATGTATTGTACTTCTAGTTATACTAATTAAACATTCATTTCAGAGAAGGAGGTTGAATAAGATTATTATTACAGCAAGAAAGAGCTTTACATGATTTGTCTCTTCTTTACTAAAGATTTATGACATGTACTTTATTAACTCAGTGTTATCTCTTGTGGTACTTTCATTGGGAAAACCTAAGTATTAAAATTAGATGCTCTTTGTCTAGTTTAAAGTGAAAAGTTGATTATTTAAATTTGTTGAACAAACCAATTTTAGTTATGTGAGAATTTGTGTTACAAATCAAAACATCTCCTACAAGTAACATAACTTACTACATACACCTTCTTAAGGGTAGTTCTTGATACTACAAAATCACACAGAATCAAAAATTTGCTGAATCACAAAATATGAAACCATGTGGGTAGCAGTAAATTTCTACATTTAAATAAATGTAATAATGAAATTCTATAAATATAAATATATCAACAACAACTTATGGTTAACAATAGAATTACGTTGTACAAAAGCAAGACTCATCTTTTGGGCACTTAAACTATTTGTATATTTAGAGACCTTTAGCAATTGATCAATGGAATTATGAAGCAATCATTTGTGGTTCATCTTGATATTTGGTAATGCTTTGGTAAGACATACAAACACAAGGTAGCTTCAATCTTGTGTGGACTACTCGTTACGCATAATAATTAAATGATGTTGAAAGTGAAGAGTTTCTATGTCCAAAAAAGAAATTTGAGTTATGTAACATGTCAGAATATTTTCTCACACATTAAAATATCTCAAGCATAAAGTTAGAGTCTCATATGCAGAATAATAAATTACCATTTTGTGTACTTGTGTTAAATATAACCCATGAAGTAGTATGAATAGTTTAAACAGACATCTATCTATATGTATAGAGGGGGAGGGATATCAATATTTATATATATATATATATTTATGTATTTGTGGGCTTCAGTGTGTGTTTAGCACAAAAGCCCTACCAAGTTCTTCCTTTAATAATTAATATAGTGAAATTTAAGTTTTGAAATACTGGGGAAAATTTCTTAACTGATTAAAACATCTACCTAATTAGTAGAGTAGCAGATTTTAATGCTGCCTGGTAAAGAAAGTAGTGGGTTTTAATGTTACCTGGTAAAGAAAGTAGCAGGTTTTAATATTACCTGGTGAGTAGACTAGCAGGTTTTAATACTGCCTGTTAAACAAAGTAGCAGGTTTTAATGCTACTTGATAAGCAGAATAGCAGGTTTTAATGCTGCCTGTTAAACAAAGTAGCATGTTTTAATATTATCTGGTGAGTAGACTAGCAGGTTTTAATGCTACTTGATAAGCAGAATAGCAGGTTTTAATGCTGCCTGTTAAACAAAGTAGCAGGTTTTAATATTACCTGGTGAGTAGACTAGCAGGTTTTAATGCTACTTGATAAGCAGAATAGCAAGTTTTAATGCTGCCTGTTAAACAAAGTAGCAGGTTTTAATATTACCTGGTGAGTAGACTAGCAGGTTTTAATGCTATTTGATAAGCAGGATAGCAGGTTTTACTGCTGCCTGGTAAACAAAGTAGCATGTTTGAACCTAGTAAGCAGAGTATCAGGTTTTAATGCCATGTGATTTCAACTTTAAATTCTTCAGAAAAGTTTTAATGTGACAGAATGGTACAACACCCTATACTTTATTATTTGTTTGTAATTTATTGACTGTACATGGAAAGTGTAACTTATTATTGCATCATAATATTAATTATTCTTGCTGCTTTTTTTTCAGAGCCGCAATGTGGACTGTTTACTTTTGGTATTCCAAAAAGCCCTGGGTAAGTTGTTGAAATCAGAAAATGAACAGGTATAAAAACTTAGGTGATTTTTTAAGATGATTCTCAGGTTATGTTTAGACAGCTGTGGTCACTTTTTTGTGACCTGTAGTGCTATTTTAAAGTGGGAAGGTCACACTTGCATTAGATATACTATTAAAGCAGTGTATGTTGAAGCTCAGTTAAAACAGATTAAACTTAAAAAGTTAAGATCTATCAGCTGTAAAACACGATTATGAAGGTTCCTGTCCCCTTTTTGCTGACAATCCAAGACAAAGTTATCATCATGAATTAAATTTTGTTGTGTTTCAAATGGACCTAATTCAAATAAATGTGACTACTGAGGTCTAAGATCTATAATAGTCCATCTCCCATTTAAAGAAAAGCCCTATGGTTTTATGTTTTAAAGGAAAGCATATTTTTGAGATGGTAAAAATGGAGGAATATAAGCTCATAACTGTACACAAACACAAAACTCTTAAGTATAAAAATGTTACCAAAGAGAAAACAAATCAAAGAAAAGACCAGCAATCTCAACACATCGTTCAGGAAGATCTTCAGTATAGCAGACCTAAAAGTATTCTAGATGATGATCCACAGACATCTTAGAGCTTTATTACAGTTTTTCATGACATATTTAATGGAAACTAGTATTAAGAAAAGTTCAGTTCTCGAATATAATATCTACAAATATTAATACCATAACACCAGATATACGATGAAGACAAAAAATATCAGAAAACTCCCAGAGACATCTCCAATAAGCTATGACAAGGAAACACGGTGCCTCATTCAGAGTGAAATTAAGCACTGTGATAGTTTCTACAGATGCCCATACTGCACACATACAATATCACAAAAAATGTTGAGCTGTTAATGTCACAAAAGTTATTTATATGCCTAAAGACCAAGAAAATAGTAACTTAAACTGCAACAAAAAGATAAGTTATTTAATTACTGTAGTGCAAATTGGTGTATAGAAGACATATTAATACTAGGAATAAACGACTTTATAACACCAAAATGTTTTTATTTCATTAAACACACAACATTTCGCTTTACAGCTTCTTCAGGAGCGTTCAGTAAAACACAAACTGAAACTGACAGTACAAAGCTTCAAATGGTTTAAATAATAACTTCTACTAAAATCTATAACATGCATTTGTACAGCATTTTAATGAAATAAAAACAACATTTTGGTGTTATAAGGTCGTTTATTTGTAGTATTAATAGAAAGATAAGTTCATTAGTCTTCTCCAGGAAAGACTGGCAGAGGCAAATATTCACTGTAACTGAATTACAAGACATATAAGAAGTAAACAATACAGCCGCAGTAGGGATCACTAGAGAAACGATTGAAATAATTGCTGGTATTCAATTCCACATAGCATTACAGGTTAGTGAATCCAATCAAATGAGTGTAAAAAATATCAGAGACTCTGTCACTGGTCAGTCTGAAGACAGTATCATTGATTATAATCTCCACATTTTCTTTAAGGCTGTAGACTTGTATTTTTTGAATTATTGCATTGTTGAGCTAAATTCGTAGTTGACTTTAGGTTTCCTTCATAATAATGATCAGATATGAACATAAAGATCACAACATGCATTTTATGAAACTAAGATCACTCCCAAACAAGCTTAAATACATTGCTTGCATTCAGCCAGATAGTCCCAATAACATTCCATTTGTCCCTAACTAGATACTTTTTACTCATATGCTACCTACTAACTATTCCCAGTATAACAAACATTGACCTACTTTTGTTACATTTATATATACTGGATCTGTATCAGTTGCATTAAGCACATAGCTCTACCTAAAAATAATTATAAAATCTAATATTCATTAATTCTAGCTTCATCAAATTCATGTTGAAGTCACCATGTATTAGCAAACCTTTGTAGATAAAAATTACTTCTAGTGAGTATATGTAAGTAGTTAAACTTATTTGAAATGTATTGTTTTTTTGCAAAGAATGGAAAATGGACAATTGTCACATCATCAAACGTTAGGAATGTATGTTGATCAGAATTCTCCAAGTCAGCTTTCAGGCCATTCATACGAGTCTAGTACAGTGTCTCTTTCAGGTGAGATTCTATAGCTGTCTCTCTTTTACTCTTATCAAATAGTTCATAGGTACTCTCATAGGTATACAAAGTACAATCTTTATGTCAGAGGAAGATCTGAATTTGCAATTTGTCACTTAAATTCTTATAAAACAATCTGTATAAACTATCAAAAACAAAGAATGAACACTCTTTCTCTTATGTAAATCTTCTTAATATCATATTTTTACTGTACAGAAAAATTGACACATACTATCACTGGCAGAAAATCTACAGTCTTTTTCTCAGATGAGATAATTTCAGTGTTAATCTTACAAACCAATCAATACAGGCAGAAAACATTAATGTCCATCTTTAGTGAGATCTTTTTAATGTCCAGGTTTTGATCTTACATATTACATCCTCAGAAACTACATATAGGTAAATGGCTATTCAAGCTTTAAAGCTTGCTCACATGTTGATTAGGCAAAAATATTATTAGATTTTTTACCAATAGTTTAAATATATATCAAAATTCACAGCTATCTGTGTATTAACCTCCTTAGCAGTTACCCTGAGGCAGTCTCAGGTGAGCAAGCTGAACAAAAATCATTCACCCTAGGATATTCTCAGGGTAAACTTTACTTTCTGATTCCAAAGTATTTAACCCCAGTTTTTCTGCTAATTGTGTGCTAATGCCATCTACAGCTATTTGACAACATTAAACACCGCGGTACACACAATTAGAGCACTGCTGTCCTTCTTCCAACATCAGATTGTATGTGAAGTGACCTGCTTCAAGGACTACCACACCAAATCCAAATTCTAATCACTGAAGCCAAATTATTGGTAAATAAATATCAAGGTTTTTCGTTTTTATTTCACATGAATTTATATATAAAATTATTTACCTGCTTCTAGGACTATCTCACCAAAGAATTGATTATTGCAGCTGATGTAAGTGCATTTTATTTTTTACATATAAGTAGTTCAATGTAGGCATAAATACAGGGGTTTTAGAAAAGAAGAAGAGTTCTGGCTGGAAAGGGGTGTAGGTGGGTTTTTCTAGGTCAGTTTTGCCAATTTTCCTTAAGATTTCCCATTTTTTTTAGAAAAGTTCTCAAAAAAAAAGGGGGGATAGGCCCCCTGTATCTGCTCTTGCAGTGAATGCAATAAAACTGTGAGTGTTGCTACCTGTTTTGTTAATATACATGACTGTAAATTAAACTGCACAGTAAGAGAACTGAAAATCTGGCAAAAAAAAGTGACACCTATGGTACAAAAAATTCACAAACATAAGAACGGGAAGGAGGTTATACATGTATGTATGTATATATATATATTAGACAGTGAACTTGCATATTTTGTTACATTAAATTTGTACGTCTTTCAATTATTTAGTAACTTTGTTTTTGTTTCAATCATCTTAACATTTAAGAAGATCTTTCATTTTAATTTAAATATGTTACAGTTAATTATTATAAGCTAAATTTCATGTAGAAATATACATTTTTTCAGCTTAGTTGTAAAACTTACACATGATCTTGCTGAACCTATGTATTTTATACTAAAGATCATTTCTATTTGGAATACTACTCTAAAGTGCTACTGGTATTGTGATGTACTTCTTCAAAAATTGTGATATCTTTCTGACAGATTTCCCTGTTGTCATCAACCATCACCCTTTCTTTGTAAAAGACACTTCCAAAATATGGTACAAACCTACAATATCCAGAGATGAAGGTGAGGTTGGAGCTGTAGAAATAATGGTTAGAGATAGTTTTTAATGAGCTAGTACATTTTAAAGATTAATTTATATACATTATTTTCACTAGTTCAACTACTATCTACCAAATAATTACTTAAGGAAACTTAAGCAAAAAAAACAGATACGAGATAGTTTGGTATTGTCAGATGAGTTCTCAGTGACCCCAACAAGAGGAGTAATCTAGTTATAAACACAGTTAAGAGCAATTCGCATACTGATCACATTATAGAATCTGTCTGATTGGGGAACATATTTTTATCACCTGCATGCAGATGCTGGTTAGAGCTTTTTCTTTCTTACCAGAAGATACATTATACAGATAAAAATTGTAAACTTTATGACTGAGGTTTTATTATGTTGATACAGAAGATTAACCTCAGTATTAGATGATATTTCAGTAATAAAAATAATGACACTCCATTTTTTATAGAGTTGTATGAGAAGTACTGATATTAAATAGAGGGTACATTTTAGTATTGTATAAGAAATGCTGAAATTAATCAGAAAGTTTGGATGAAGTGGTTAATGAAAAAGATTTAAATGATACATTTTCTGATTACTGATTCTTCTTAGTATTAACTAAAATTTGAGTAATTTAAATTCTGATGAAAGTGTTTTTTTTTAGTATGTAAGCCTTGTAATCTCAATTAATATTGGAACTATGTACATGTTTATCTTGGTATTGGTTGAAGCTTGAAAAATAAATTCATGTTCAGGGATTTTGTATTAATAGTACATAATATTTGAGTAATCAAATACTTGGAACAATATTTTTCCAGAAGTTGAAGGATACAGATAACAAACAAATAATTTTTCTAGAACTAGAAGTTTTCAGAAATACTGACACTAAACATTGTAAGAGTTGAATAATAAAGATAAAGAAACCAGCATTTTTTTTATCAATAGGAAGTTCTTGAAAATATAATTATTAAACAATATTGCTCTGAACTGTGCAAGTCTTCTTGAAAAATATAAATACAGAATACAGTTCTGGATTACTTGAAAAATATAGATAATAAATGCAGTGAAGGAAAACTGTTAAGTTTTGACATTGAAACTTTATTAACCAACGTACTAGTTTGAGAAACCATAGAATTTGTTAAAAGAAAATTTTATCTTGGCCTGTTCCTATCGACACTTTTACCTCTCTTATCGAAATTGGTGTGAACAACAATGTATTTACCTGTCTTAGTAAGTATTTTAGACAAAAATATGGAATGGTCTTGGGAAATCCACTGTCTCGAATACTGTGTAACCTTTTCATGGAATATTTTGAGACCGAATTAGTTCCTTCCATCAATATAAATGTTTCAAAAATTTCGTGGTTCTGATATGTTGATGATATATTTTCTGTGTGGCCAAACAAAAGAAGTGATTTTGAATGTGTTTTCAACAACCTTAATCAACTTCATCCAACTATCAAATTTAAAGATGAATTGGACTGGGATGACCAACTTCTTTCTTGGATGTTTTGATAAACAGAAAAAACACAGAACCAGTCCTCTCAGTATACCACAAACTGACAAATTCTTTAAGTTATGTTCACTTCTTTTTGTGTCACCATAAACAGGTCAAAACGTTTATAATTTCTTCATTTCTTCTTAGAGCATATAGAATATGCCACCAGACAAGCTTGAACATGAAATAAAAAAAATATTTTCTATTTTCAAAGAACTACATTTTCCACAACGTTTCATTTCACGTTGCCATCTCAAAGCAAGGAAAACCTTGCTCCTTGAAGATAAAGAAAGATCAGTCAATGATAATGTGAAACCCCTTGAGAAAATGTTAAGGAAGAATAACTTTAGAATCATTTACAAATATCCAAACACTATTAAAAAATAGCCTAACTTCAAACAGAAAAACACATGAAGATAAAATACAAGGTGTTTATATTATACCATGCCAATCCTGTGAGAAAGGTTATGTAGGTGAAACCAGAAGAAGTGTTGACACGAAAGTTTCTTAACATAAAAAAAAAAGACATAAAATATGGAAACCAAAACAATGCCATTTTTCTTCATATGAGAGATTCTGGCCACCAAATTAATTGGAAATCAACAAGAATATTATACTAAATGGATAACTACATAAAAAAAGAAGGATCGTCGAAAGTTGCTTAATCAAAAGCCTGCCTAATTTCAACACCTCCCAAGGTCAATTTAAACTTAACAACTTCCTGACCTCCTGTGTCCTTAAGGGAATTCCAAGATCAAGGGTCACATAGGCATTTGTTGACCAGTTTTTCCTACCAGAAGACAACGTGAGACTGAAGAGGATGCACAAATGTGTCAAACTAGTTTCTCTAATATATAAACTTCTGATAGTTTGTTCCATTTACTGTGGTATTTCACTAATAAATGCTGCATTTATGTAAAACATTAACTTTGTTATAGAGAAATATAAAAAATTACGTGAAAAGGGCACTGTTTTTAAATTATTTATGCTTAGCAAATATGCTTTTATAGTAGTAACATGTATTTCCAAAACACTTTTTCTTTTAACTTCAGTTTAAAAATGATGAAAGTTAGTTGGAAAAATTAGACTCCACTAGCAGATTTTGTAACAAAGAAAAAAAACAAAACATGGTATAAAATACAATATAAGAAGTGTAATAAAATAAAGCAAAATGTCTTTTCAATTGGAATGCTTATATTCTGATACATATTTTGCATGTTGTATACTATAGCAATCAACATGTTAAAAGACAAGTCCCCAGGAACATTTGTGATACGAAACAGTAACTCTTTCATAGGCTGTTTTGGACTTGCAATGAAAGTTACACCATCATTACTAAACAATGGAGCAAATTCAGGCAAGTTTTTCTTCAATTGTTCATGCCTGAAAATAAATCGGTATGTTCACTGATATTATTTGTATATATAAAATGTTTTGTTCTGTTAAACGATTTGAAAGTGCTAAAATAGAGAAATAAGTCAATGTTATAATTCATGATTCTGAAGTTCACAAGAGTATATAAAACACAGTTAAAATACTGTGATTATTTACTTGCCTTTAAAAGACAAATCAAGCAAGTCATTACTATAATTAATGAACATGTAGTCCAAATCAGCTACTTATATATTTTCTCCCAGTGACAAGATCCGTCAAGATTTTAATACTTATAAGCTACAGTTTTTAATGTTTTGTCTCATACTTTTTACTGGTGTTCGAATGGTACACATCTTAGTCAACCTTTTTTTTTAAGCATCCCCATCTGAATATTTCAAATCAAACGATTCTGAAGCTAAGCTTCACATGTAACTCAAACCAAGTGACTGTACAGGATTATACCACATGAATTTTAAATACGTTGTAGGCTTCTCTTTGTATTATCTAATCATATCTAAGGATCTTTTCCTAACCACAATAAATCATTTCTAAACCTATAGTATATCATAAAGTTATATGACAGTTAATATGTACTGGTTTTCAGCAGATCCTGAATCCAGTGAAATGATAAGGCACTTTCTAATAGAAAGTACACCAAAAGGAGTTAGACTCAAAGGATGTCCTCATGATCCAGTATTTGGTAAGTGGATTTTTACAGAATATCGCAACCTAACATCTATACCTTAATTTATTAACTAAATTTTAAGGTAATAATGAACAACTTTAGTAGAACAACTACCGTTAGTTTTTTTCCTCCCTTTAGTTCAAACTTTCACTTTAGTTAATACAAACTGTATAACAGTTCTTTATATAGTAGAACATTATGTCATTAGTTTAGGTACATTAATTTTTAATTAATTAATTATCCTATTCACTATTGTTGTTACTTCTTTGTTTCAGTTTTATTATTATTGTTACTATGGTCTTTCTCAAACCACGTTACAGCTTATTTATTTTGGCTAGTTCTTAAGGGTTTCACTTTATTTAATACTTCCAGCTGTTCACTCTGTTAATTCATCACGTGTGTTAAAGTCATATTAGTTGTGTAAGGCACAGCTCATAATATGTGCATGAAGAAATTGCTATACATTTGTTACAGTTTTAATTTTAACATTGTTTACATAAGGGTAAAAATATTTGATGTTGTTTGTTTT
>NW_013669401.1:101615-108040 GCF_000517525.1 Limulus polyphemus
GAATAAACTAGTTTTATTTAAGAAAGGACTTGTATCGCTAAAGTTTCTTTGGAAAGAATTTTTACAAAAAATTAACAAACGAACAGAGACGTAACAAAATTGTACTTTACCAAAATAATGAAAACAACCAAAATGAATGTTTTTAGAAAAATTGGCACCCAAAATAGATCCTCCAAATTAGTTTCATATTTCTATTTTCTTATATGTTAATAAAATGTTAACTATATGTTAGTGCCTTATGTCAGTGAAGCATTTGCAGCATTTTGAGGCATGTGACATGTGGCATGTGAAGAAAAGATTTGCACATTATTGAATGCTTAAGAGAAGTTACATAATGATGCTTGACCAAGAAAGGAAATGTATATGCCCAGTACAAACTAAGATGTATTCCAGGCTGTAATGTGGAACAACTGTTTATCTTATCTACATAAACAGAAATTATTATTAGTAGAAGGAAAGCTACAAAAAATTTTATGTTAACTTGGTTAATAGCAGGAAGTAAGTTCTATGAAAATGAAATAAACGGCCACTGTCAGAACTTTGATAGAAAAGAAGCCGAGGAGAAATACATGCAAATAGGTGGCTGATTTACAGCTCTTGACCATAACCAATTAACAGATAGTTGTTGATCGAAAAGAAGCTGAGGAGAAATACATGCAAACATGTGGCTGATTTACAGCTCTTGACCATAACCAATTAACAGATAGTTTTGGTTTTTGATTGATAAAAAACTACTTGAATCATAGTAACAATACATGAAATTGTGTATAAAAAGTCATGTTTTTGGCTAAAAAGTAAGTTCTACAACAATATCCAGGAAGCCAGTAGTCTTGCTGCTAGTTTAACAGTTTTCTAAACAAAATCTTCTAAGAGATAAATGTTTCCAGATCCAACAGTTCCTTAACCAATACCACCAATGAAAATGTCAGTCTTGCAGAATATCAAAAATATCCACTGTTAAAACTCCATATAAGTAATCAATGCTACCTCTCTCATTCAAATAATGTAGTTAGGAAATTGATGTAAAATGTTAAGGAGAACTCATAAAGTAAATTAAATTGGAGCATATTTCACTTAATGTTATAATTGATAATCTGTTGGTTGTATTAAGGAATTTAATGAGTATTATTGAAAGTTTAATTGAAGAACAGTTACCTGATTAGATTGAAGAATTTATTAACTTTAGTTTTGCAGCTTTCCAATATACTTTCAGTAATCTTGATGTAGTTGAGTATCTTAAGCATTTGCATTAAAGTATTATATGTGTTTTTGAATCTCAGTCTCTGAGTCAATTCTTTATCCTAATTGTACACTTCCTCGAGTTGGTAACTTGTGTACGCCACTTGGGACTACATACTTGGATATAAAAAAATATATTTGTAACTGGATTTAAAGTTGAACTCCAAATGACTAGCCTACATGGCCTCTTGTTACAAATTGGTGTGGTCGACAAGAATTTTGGAGCAACTAACAACAGGTTGGTTGGAATAAAGAAAGAGTAGAAATAAGTTAGTTTTAGGATAAGTTAATAGAAATGGCTACTGCTGGCATAGACACTAGAATAGAATAGGATGCTAGAATTTCGGGGTGCACTGATGCTCAAATGTCAGACACTGAGGACAGCAGAAGCTAAGCATTAGATTAGAGCTTATGATGAACTGTGAGAAACTGCAGATTTTCAATATTTAGCACACAGATTAGTATAGGAGTATAAAAAGTGAGAAACATCCAACACAATTCTGATGCAGATACATAGCTTGATTCAGCAGAGAGAGGAGTCAGTCAGAGTATTTGGGCATAAGCTACAAGAATTAGATAACAGACTGAGCAGTGCTTATAGACACTTGAATGAGCTAATTAAAATCAGATTATGAGTCAGGTCAAAAGAAAGTAAACCAAGCAAACACACCTGATGTGACTTTACTGGATTTAATTGAAGTAATTGAGAGGAGTTACACAAAAAACAGATCTACAAGCCCCAGCATTCTACTATAAATATAGTAAGCAGTAACAGAAATGATAAAACAAACAGAATAAGCCCAATGGTGAAAAACTATTTTCAGAAACATAAAAGAAATGAGCAGGTAGCATGTTCTAATTGTGGAATCAAAGGCCATATAGCCAGAAATTGCAGATTCCTGCCAAAAGTAGAGAATGGAAAAGCCCCAAAGGCTGGGACTTTCAGAAGGAAGTTCCCTAGAAATAACAGTAGCTCTACATTTACTGTAGAATCAAAAATCGTAATTCCTGCTGGGATTATGGAATAAAAGTAGGGGTAGTTCTGGCAGTTTGAAATAAGATTAGTGATAATGAAGTGCCACTAGTAGTTTTAGTAGAAAAATAAGGGTATAGCTTGTCAGTTATTGGTTGACACAGGGGCTCGACCTTCTCTGTTAAGTGCATAAAAATCTGACATTGTTAAATAATGCTTGGAAAGAAGTTTCTAAAAGTATTGTTGCGTCAGCGAGTCCGTCACTGTAGTCATGTATTCGAACCCGCGACCCTCAGATTGTGAGTCGAGCGCCTTGTCCACCTGGCCATGCCGGGCCGTTTGAAATTTGAAAAAAAAATTGATATCTATATTTATTTGTTTAAGTTAATATAGCCATGTCTTGATAACCATACTGTTGCGTCATCGAGATCACGTGACTATTATTACGCCCTCTACTTTCTAGAATTATCCTGTACTTTGGCGAATGCTCTAGCATTTACTAGATATAGGGTAGGCTGGTATATAAAAGAGGGTGACAACGTGACGGTAAGGTAATGTGTGTATAGGTAATGAGTAATTGAACTGCAGTCAGAGAGAGACGTATTGTTGAAGTTAACGTTCGTTGTTAAAACGTTTGTAAAAGAGCAACTGTTGAAAATAAGTGTATCATGAAGTTATATTCAGAAAGAATAAACCAGTTTTATTAAGTAAGGACTTGTGTCGCTAAAGTTTTTTCGGAACGAAGTTACGGAAAGTTAATTAACAAACGGAGACGTAACAATACTTTATCCTCAAAACTCTGTAAAACAAAAAATTAATTTTTGTTTGGTATTATTTTGTACAGGTTACAAAAATCAGTATTAAACATGATGAGTTTGTTTGTTTGTTTTTAATTATGCACAAAGCTACACAAGGGCTATCTGTGCTCTGCCCATCATGGGTATTGAAACCCAGTTTCTAGCATTGTAAGTCCTCAGACATACTGCTGTGCCACTGGGGGGCAAACATGATGAGAGAAATTGCCTATGTAACTGTGTTTGTCTTAAACAAGCATTAATATCAAATAAGTAACTGTAATGTTTATACAATCACTTAAGCAAAATGTAATGGGAAATATTATGTTCCAAATGTTTTTACCTAATTCCAACCCTGTTTGTATTAGTAAGATACAAATATTGTATTATTGGTGGAAAGCTTAATAGAAAATGATTGTATTTCTGACAATAACTTTTCAAAACTGGTTAAAACAAAGGCATGTTGTAAGTGAATCAGAAGGCAAAAAAAAATGTCTCAGAATTTTTAACACAGTAACAGTACACAAAACTTAGTCAAAACAAAAATATTTTTTAACAGAACGAAAAGATAGCAAAGGTGTCAAATCTTCCACAAAATAATATTACTTAAAACTTGTCAAAACAAAGACACATTTAAAAAGATCTGTACAAACCAAAGGTGCCTATCATTCTGTAATAGTTCCAGCTTTAAAACATAGTCAAAATAAATGCACTTTATACATAAACTGTTAAAAAAAGAACTAGATTTTCAACATAAAACAGGACTTAAGAACAGTCATGTGTAAATAAAGATAAGTATTAAAAAGAGTTGTGAAAATCTGTTACTGCAAACATTTTTTAGTTTTAAGTATTACATTTGTTTCTTGACCTTGATAACTACTGCCTTAAAACCACACATCTTCTACCAGAAAATATGCATCTATATTTTTAAACTTTCAACATAATTTACCAACACTTATGCATAAGAAAATGGTTTTATACATAAGATTTATAATTTGTTTTTAACTATTTCATTGAATTTCATTACTTACCTTATTATAAAATAGAATATATTACAGCTTAATAAGTTCCAGTTTTCCTCTAATTAAGAACACAAGAATAAATCCATTTCACTTATGGAAACTTGATGATGAATTTAATTGTTCTAGCAAAAAAGGACAGGTCTGTTTGTAAAGTCTTTTTGATTTCTCTTACACAATTATTATTTTAAATGTGCAGCAGTGCTATCATCTAGTAGTTGTAATCTTGGGATGCTAATCTAACTCCATGGCTTGTCATTAAATTATTACATTTAGCTAATTAATATTTATATTAATATGTTTATAATAGCAGAAACTTCCTATTGATATGTGCTTATTGGTTAACTAATGTATATTAAAACAATATGAAGTTTTACTTACAAGTATGATGTATATATGTCTTCATTTTCCTCAGGCACTTTATCAGCCTTGGTTTACCAATACTCCGTCACACCTATGTCTCTACCATGTCGACTTGTCCTCCCAGAATTAGGTAAGCCAAATGTATTAGTCTATGGAGACTTTAAGCATCATAGATAGTTTACAACATCACTAATAAATTGTAAAAGCACAATCATGAATAACAGTAATTAGGGATTTATTACATCAGGAATAGAATTAATTCAGAATTCTATATGTTTTACGAGATATTGTACCTAATTATGAATATAGAAAGTGTCCACAAACAATTCATTCGATTTCACAATGTTACATTGTTTCTTCTGATGATATGTTTGACTTCTGGATTTTATAGCAAAACAAGGGAAGCTCTGTTTCCAAAATCGTATGAGATTTCTCTTATGCACGTTTTATTTTAAACAAGTGCAGCAGTGTTGTCTCTCAGTGGATGTAATCTTTGGATACTCATTTAACTACTAAGTTGTTACATTTGACTGTTTGATATTTAAATCCATTTAATGCTCGTCACAGCAAAAAATAATATACTGATTGATATATGGTCATATTTTAATTAATGTATATTTAATGATATAACGTTTAAAAATACAAGTAGAGAGTTAACAGGTCATATTGTATATATAGTGATTCGTTAACAAAATATAATCATTTCTCTTATCTTTTTTAAATATTCACAAAACATTAGTGTAGCAATAAGTATAATAGTGTTTGCAACTTTGTGGACTTTCCAAGAAGTAATATGCTAAAAATCTGTGTTCCTATTTCAAAAAGTAACAAATGTCTTTTTTTTAAACAGTTAATAAAGATTGTTACTAGTATTTGATGAAGGAGCAAACTTAAAGACCTTATTACTGAATGACTTTTACAGCTACATTCCAGGCTTTGCCATGATTGTTCTTGTTTTGTTTCGTATAGAAAAAATATGAAACTTTTCAACATACCTCTTAAATTTCGAAAACAGTTGCCATGTACTTTTTTACACTGTGTGACTTGTTCTATTTTTCTGTTTTGCTTGCAGTTTAGTATACATACTGTTCAAACATTATAATTAATTTTCTATGTTGTATATAATATTAAGGTATAAATTTATCTATATTTTTTTTCATACAGAACAAATTTCTGAATGTGATTCCAACTTTACAACAAGTCCAACAAAGATAGAAGGTAAGAAAACTGGTTTGTATCAAACAGTCTTTGAATAAACATTTTGTTTGTGATATTTATCAGCATTTATTGTAATAGATACTTTTATAATTTCAAACAAGCAGCAATTTACACTATATGTTAATAACCATGTAAAGTATAACCTAGAAATAATACATGAGTCAAGCAGTATGTAATGAATCTGATTACTGACTTTAATCAGTGAGAAGGTATCATTTGTCTCAACTTTCGTACATAAGTCTGAAAGTACAAGCCCTTCAAAACTTCTATGGGCAGCTTACTGCTGGCAAGTGATATTTCAGTGTTGTAAGTCTTTAAGAAATCCTGACTCATAATACCATCTGTTTCTAAATCTATCTGTTTACAGGTTTAAAATGAGTGTTCTATCTCTAAGTCTCCTATTTTTATCTGAAAACTATATTTACCTATCATTTTAACAAGATGTCATGTTATGCAAGTTAAAATACTGTTACGTCTCCGTTTGTTAATTAACTTTCCGTAACTTCGTTCCGACAAAACTTTAGCGACACAAGTTCTTTACTTAATAAAACTGGTTTATTCTTTCCGAATACAACTTTACCGATACACTCAACTTCAACAATCGCGCTAAACAAACGCTGTAACGTCTCTCGTGCTCTCTGACTGCAGTTCAATTACTCACTGTCTATACACACATTACCACGTCACGTTGTCCTCCTCTTATATATACCCGACTACCCTATATCTAGTAAATACTAGAGCATTCGCCAAAGTACAGGATAGTTCTAGAAACGTGGCCCTGTCACACCAAACATGCTCGCTCTTTCAGCCGTGGGGGCG
>NW_013669402.1:0-5455 GCF_000517525.1 Limulus polyphemus
ACGCTAAAACAAACGCTATATCAACGAACGTCAACAATACTTCTGACTGCAGTTCAATTAATCACTATCTACCCACACATTATTGTCCCGTCACGTTGTCACCCTCTTTTATATAACAGACTACCTATATCTAGTAAATACTAGAGCATTCGCCAAGGTACAGGATAGTTCTAGAAAATAGGTGGCGCCACACCAGTCACGTGACCTAGATGACGCAACAATATGAAAATCATTGTTACCGTTTGAAAGTGGAAAAATCAGTATCGCAGCCTGTGAATACCTAACTATCACAGAATCAAATTCAAAACTCATCATAGAACCAAAATATTTTTAAAGAAATATTTGGGAAGTAACTGAAATACATAATAATGCAGACAGACTTATAAATAATGATACAGGCTTTAAACTGAGCATATTATCGAAAACATCCTTCAACGAAACAAAATATGACATAAGGCATTACGGAATCGGAGGGAAGAAATAATACTCGTAGATGTCGCTGTTCTTATATTCATTTGAAAATGGCGTAGGTACGTCGAAACTATTCGGGTAATTAAATGTATATTTTGTAAATTGATTTTAGTGTATTTAGTTAATGTGTGCTTTAAAAAGCTGTTAATCATAATATCCTTCATAGATAGCATAAAGTATTTTATAACTTGATTGTGTGTTGTTGTTTTTTGTTGGTGGTGTTTTTTAGCAAACTGTAATTTACAGAAAAGTATATTATTCTATTCCAAATATTACAATATCTTGTAATAATACAAAACTCTCAATAATATTACGAAACACGGAAGTAATACATTCCTATAGTTCATACCATATCCATCTATACAAGATATGTACATTGTAGTCTAAAATACACAATACCTTGTGTGTTAGCCAAAATAATGAAAAAATATAAACCCCACTTTTGGAACAACGTATTTGCCCAAACACCAGGAAACTAGTTTCGGCAGTTTGAATTTCCTTATAACTAGAGTTGATATCTACTGAAAACCAACAAACTGTCAGGATTTTATGTATATGTGGACTAAGGATTCTTCTACAGTAGATGTCTGTGACTTTTTGGGGGTAAATTCCACAATAAACGGACAGCACATGCTCGAAGTTTCTCTAAATTACGCGAGCGTCGCTGTAAGGTAACGAGAAAAATACCGAAGATTCGAGTAACGTGACGTCAACAATATTAGTAAAGCCTATACAGCAATGTAATTGTAAGTATAATGTACGACTCGTACAGAATTACGTAGCAAAATTTGTCACAACTAACGCTTTTAAAACAATGCATCTTCAACACTTCTGTCTTAAAAACTAAACAATAATTAAATATTAAGTCACAAAATAAACTAAATAACAACACTTACACTAAAGAGTCTTGTATATCCAATATAAACCCTCTCAGTTATGTACATTATTTCTATGGCACCACAGATATGTTAAAACATCTACTGCAATATCTGTGTTTTTAAGAACATACAGAATATATCATCATTCGACATTAAATCAATAAATTCCAAATGTCATGTCAATTTTGAACGACTTACAACATTCCACTCAATTGATCGAAGATGCTCATCTAACACCAGAAAAAACTTGTTTTAAACAAGAGAGAATCCTCAATAGCTTGGCACTTGAAGTTCTTTTAGGCAGTATTACAGTAAACTAATCTATGAGACCTTTTTTCCCTCTTTTTATTAGCTATAATGTTGTGCACCAGCAATACTAAATGTGGAGCAAGCGTATACCCGATTCGAATATATTACTCATCAGGATCTCTACCAGCCTACCCACAAATTGAAATTCTTTAAGGCAGAATTAGAGTAAATTAACATATTAGACCTTGGGCATGGTCAAATACAATAATCAAAAGGGTTTGACTATCTGAGTGCAAAACTGTAATTATATCTCAAATCGGTCAGCAGATGACAAAGCTATGAGCTAAAAGTTTGAACTTGAAAGAAAACTCGGAGCCATTGTATGAGTCACTATGCCGCAGCTAAAACAAGAGGAAATCCTCAATAGCCGCGGTTGTAATTAGATCTCAAATTGGTCCAGAGATAGAGCTATGAGCTAAACGTTTGTACTTGAAAAAATCTCAGAGCCATTCTATGAGCCGCTATGCCATAGCTAAAAATAATAAAGAAAGAAACTCCTATGCTTGAAGTACAATATAAAATTTGAACCCGTAAAGAATCATAAAGCAAAATGATTTTCTTGTCTATTTTAAGTACCCTAATTCTACTAAAAATAACCTGACTTCAAACACAACTAACCAAGAAGACAAAATACACGGCATCTATGTTGTTCTATGTAAAAAAAAAAATTACTTGGTGAAACAGGAAGGAACTTAAACACAATAATAATAGAACACCAAGAGTACATTATAAACTGAAAAACAAATAATGCATTATTTTTCCATACAAGAGAATTTGATCATCCTATGAACCAGAAAGCAACCAAAATGATAATCGGTGATTACACAATAAGAATTGTTTAAAGCTGTATTATTAAAAAGTGCACCGAACTTTAACATAACACCTCTGAAGCTCAGTTCAAGTTGAACTGTTTTCCTAACCACGTTGTATGGGAATGTCACAATCAACTATCAATTAAGTTGTGTGGGCAAATTTCTTCTCAGAAGAAGGTGTATAACCCATTACTTGAAAGTCCATACTCAAAACCCGAACACCATCAAATCAAACCAGTGTTTTATTCTTTTGAGCTGCAAAAAGGCACCAATCAATCATATCTTGGCAGATTACAAACTTACGATGTGTAGACCTTTACAGTTTCAGTTTATTCATATCACATAGCTTTGAATTAAAAACTTAAAAATTGCTCCATCTTAACATTTTTTTTGTCTTTTTTGATATATTATCTTAGGTCAGGGTTTTTCAATTACGGGCCCGTATCGTTTTTGAATTTGATGCTAGTAAAACATACTTTGGTATATTTTCTATTTTTGTATTGATCATGTGTGTGCGATTAATGTCCACCCCCTCTTTGTATATATCCCTTATTTTACTTGTAGATTTCCTCATGGAATTTTCTATTCCTCCTTCTCCATCCCATGTAATGCTGACAATAACTATCAAACATCACCGCTATTAGCGATAACATCACTGCAAAATGTGTCTGTGTCATCAATTATAAGCACATATTATGCCATTATCACTGATTTGCTTCTCTGTCTTCTCTCGCTCTTTAACTTTTCTTATCTTGCTGATTAGCAAATTTATTTATTATTGTAAGTGGTGATTTAAAAGTTACTTAGTTATACATTATCCCAATATCATACAATTTTGCGTACTTTAGGGGTTATATTCTGTATCCCAAATCGGTTGTCCAAACCAATTATATGAAAACAGATCTGAGTCGTTACTTAAACTTGAGGTATACAGAATGTGAATTTTCAAGTATGCACATATCACTTTAATAAATTGAGAGAAAAATAGTCCTCAAGGGAGGGAAGAGGAAAACATTAGGTCGTTCTACATCTCTATGTGAGTCACGTTTTTCTAGATTATCTTGCAAAGATCGACCTTGAGGATAAAGTATGTCAAGGGAATGTAAAACCAATCTTAGTTTACTGGCTTTTGAAAAAAAGAAAGAATGAGGTTGATATGGACAAATTTCTACTGGAGTTTTCAAAAAAGCAAATGCGTGTCCAATTATTTTGAATACATTAAAATTTTGTTACGACAGCGTAAGTCACGTGACGTTGGTAACACCTAATGAATTCTAGAAAGATCGGGGAACATCATGAATAATCCAATATTTACTAAGCACCCTCTATTCTTGTATATAAGTGCACCAGACAATTAATCCGTATTGAATTGCTGACAGGCAGAGATAGAGATGGACAATTGAGTCAAGCGCGGTTAAGTGCGTGAATCTTTCTTTGTTTATTAAAGCGTGTGTTTAAGTTAACGTGACTGTGGAAATTAAGTGTATTGCAAAGTTGAATTGAGAAAAAATAAACTAGTTTTATTTAAGAAAAGACTTGTATCGCTGAAGTTCTTGGGAAATAATATTTACGAGTAATTAACAAACGACCAGAGACGTAACAATTTCATTTTTTTATTTTTAATATCAAATAAAAATATAATATCAGATTTAGTGCATTATTTTCTGTTTTTACCGAATTTCAAATAAAAAATTAGTCCCTCTTCCGCGTCGAAACTAGTAAAACATTACAGGAAAGGAAAAAAGATATTAGCCTCTCCTATATCCTGTAACTTTCTCGGTATAACCGTTTGCCAGGTCGTCACTTTCCCATCACCGGAGAATAATACCATCTTCAAGCTTTAACTGGCCCTATTGTGCCCAATAGTTCTTTGTCACAGGGCTTAAGCTAGACACCTTCTCCCAAGCAGGGCGCAAAACACTTGCATTTAGAAAATCAATTATTGGGTTCAAATCTTGGTCTTTCTCCTGCTCTAATCTAATATCAAACCTGTTTCCATTTCACCATCATCAACTCCTTCGGTCACTTTGACTTCAGCTCGATGACACCTGGTTAGCTCAAACTCTCTTTTGCAGCAATTCCTGCAGTCATTTTTGCAGGGTCTTCGGCTCAATCCATCGGAATTTCCATGAGATTTTCCTTCTCTGTATTCAATATCATACTTATACTGGTCTATCTTTCCGATTCAATGTGCTAGTTGTCCCTCTGGGTTCTTTAATGATCTTAATCAGCATAATGCAGCATGGTCTGTCCTCATGGTAAACCTGGCACCATATAGGTAAGGATGGAAGTATGTCAGACTCATTACTATAGCAAGGAGTTCCCTCTGTGTTACACAGTAGTTCCTCTTTGGTCTACTCAGGACCCTACTGAAGTAGGCCACCACATGTTCGTTATTGCCCACTTTCTGAGACAACACTTCTCCAATTCCGACATCACTAGCATCACAATCCAGTATGTATGGCAGTGAGGGATTTGGAAGCTTTAAAAGTGGAGATGAGGCCAATTTTTCTTTCAATGTCCTGAAAGCATGCTGGCAATAAATTGTCCATTCGAACTTCTGGCCTTTTTTTGTCAAATCATGTAGTGGAGCAGCTATAGTTGCAAAGTCCTTCACAAACTTCTGTCAATAGCTACAGAGTCCCAAGAAACTTCTTAACTCTCCCACATTGTCTGGTGTTGGCCAATCATGCACTGCTTTCACCTTGTCAGGATCAGTTTGCACACCATGCTCACTTACAATGTGACCTAAGTAAAGCTCCTCTTTCTGGAACAAGTGGCATTTCTTGGGATGGAGTTTGAGGTTTGTTGCTTTCAAACGCTTGAATACTTCCTCTAACTGGGACATTTACAATGACATCATCCAGGTACACTAGGGCTATCCTCCATTGTAGGCCTTAAAGTACTCTTTCCATCAGCATCTCAAATGTTGCTGGAGCATTACTAAGCCCGAATGACATCACATGGTATTGCCAGAGACCTTGG
>NW_013669402.1:6389-7809 GCF_000517525.1 Limulus polyphemus
AAGGACTTGTGTCGTTAAAGTTTCGTCGGAACGAAGTTACGGAAAAATCAATAACAAACGGAGAAGTAACAATATATATATCCATGTTATATCTATTGTATGTACATGAAGATGCCTTGGCCAGCTGTTGGAGGTTTCACTTTTGTCATATTTGGTTGAAAAGTAACACTCACGTTACGAAACCGGTCAGACTCTTACACTGCAGACATCAGTCAGCTTGTTTCTTTGTTGTTGATAAGCAGACACATTTAGTAGCTTATTTGCAAGTTCAATAAGTATTAAGAAGCATTTAATTATACAATGACACTTTTCTGTGTCTGTGTCAAGAATTCAGGGTTACTGTTATAATATGAATATTATGTTCGGACTTATTAATAAAATTTAATCCACAAGTTCAATCATATTCCAAATAAATAGTCATAAATTATTTGTAAAACTCACTTTGAAAGCATTACAATCTGCACACATTGATGTGTTTTAAACAATTAGTTTACATATTTTTTTAGTCTGCTTATTTTTATGTTATCCAAATTGTACTACCCGTACCACCTGGTGGTTGTATGTGTAATATCAATTATACAGAGTTTCGCCCATAGAACCTGACTCATAACTCACGTGCTTATGTCCTGTCACGAGGTTAGCAGCCATCACGTGAAAATTTCACATGGCCACATGCATTTCAGGGACATTTTCTTCATAAATTTCTGAACTCGACTTATCCTCTTATGCAATAACACAAATTTTGGCTTTATTAATTGACTTTGATTTCATTACGACTTAAAACTCACAAAAAAACTAAGCTATGCAGTATTTGAATAACCAAGTGAGTGATCTTGGAGAACAGGAAATTCAACAATGTTCAATAAAAGAATTTTATTCAGCAACTAGCTGTGTACCCGTACTTCGTACGGGTTGTGTGTATAAATAATACATTAATTTAACAATTAACAAACAAATTAGTTGTACATTATTTACATTACATTTTACATTTTTTTATTGTACATTATTATAACAATTAAATATAAGTTAACAAAAGATACCATGTGTTAACTGCGGCACTTAGAAAAAAACGGAAAATGTCAAATTGTGATGAGTTGTACTTGTGTGTTTGTAGTGTATCACACATCTGTGAAAAATTAGCTTTATTTACCGAAGAGCCTCTTGATAGACGACATTAGAAGTACGTCCACCTGGGGCATGGATAAATAGACTGCGAGAAGATCTGACTCTTGAGCAAGCTACATATAGTTTTTAAACCCCAAGGATAGTGTTCATAAAAAAGAAAAATATATAAGAAAGAACGCAGTTCGCAAGTCAAGCGCAAAAGAGCAATGCCGAGTGGACGGGCGAGCGACCCTTAGCAAAGAAATATTTCTTTTAAAGAAATATAACCTTAAAAGCAATAAATAATGCCAAAACA
>NW_013669402.1:8809-22847 GCF_000517525.1 Limulus polyphemus
GAAATTAAGTGTATCGTTAAGTTATATTCGGAAAGAATAAACCAGTTTTATTAAGTAAGGACTTGTGTCGCTAAAGTTTCGTCGGAACGAAGTTACGGAAAGTTAATTAACAAACGGAGACGTAACAATATATTTGCGTATGGAAATTATACATTTATTTCACGCATAAAAAAGTACTTGCAAAATGGGTTACTTTTATTTTACATACAAAAGTATACTTTGATTTCAATAAACAGCTGAAGTAAAGCCCTCTAATGGGTCAGTAGTAAGTTAACAGAACATTAAAATCCATGGTTTGATTCCACATTTGTTGTAAAGTAAAATCACATTGGACTATATGCTGTGCCCGCCGCGGGGAATGGAACTCCGAATTTTAGCGTTCTAAGTCCCCAGACTTATCGCTTTCCCACCGGGGGACTCCCGGAGGTGGACAGAATCTAATGTGCGGCTTTGTATTAAAAACGACAACAGCTGGGATAAAATATTGTTACGTCTCCGTTCGTTAGTTAATTTTCCGTAAATTCGTTCCGACAAAACTTTAGCGACACAAGTGCTTTCTTAAATAAACTGGTTTATTCTTTCCGAATACAACTTTACGATACACTTAATTTCAACAGTCGCTCTATAACAATATGCCAACTTATTTGTGGAACCAAGTAGCTGATTTGGTTCAACACTGGTGACTTTGTATAAGAGAGATATGTGTGACTTACATCTGATAAAGAAACTGCACATCAGATTCCATAGAGCACTAGGGACAGTAATGAAATACAGCAGATGCTGAAGGATGGAATAATACAACCTTTGGAAAGATATTGGTCGTCTCCAGTGGTGATTTTCAGGAAGGTGAAAGGTATGCCAAGGTTCTGTATTGACTTTAAATGGAGGAATGTGGTAACTTGCATTGAAGTAGTCCCTTTACCAACAAAAGAAGAATGTCTGGACATGATATAAGGTTTCTACTGGCTCCAAAGTTTGTATCTGGCATCTCACCATAATAGGAAGAGGAGCTGGACGATGAGAGCAGGCCTGTGTAATGTGCCCGCCACTTTCGAGAGATTAATGGAGCTTGCATTGAAAGGACTGCAATAGATAAGATGTTTCTTAAGCGTCAACGACATCTTGGTGTTTGGTCGTATGTTCGAGGTCTATTGTTGAGAACCTGAGAATATTACTCCAGTGGAGAATTAAAGCAGGAAAGTGCTTGCTAATGTGCATAGAAATGGAATTCCCCAGTAACGTAGTAGGGAGAGATAGGGTCTTTATAGAACCAGCTAAGATAGCCATGGTGAGAGATTGACCTCACCCTGTGACCATTCGAGAAGTTTACATTTTACTTGGATTTATGTTGTGTCACTGACAATTTGTGGCCAAATTATTTAAGATAGCAGCACTACTATTGTCAGCTCTCACGAAAGTTGAGATGCACTTTGGGTGGAACAAGGAATGTGACCAAACATTATGACTCCTAAAGCTTGTTTTAGTGAATTTTTCAATGCTGACCTATCTATAGCAAGACTGTCAGTTCTTGTTATACGCTAATGCCAATTAAAATAGAATTGGAGCATGTTATCACAGTTGCAGGATGGAATAGAACATACAAATGTATACACAAGTTGTACTCTTATGACTTTTGAATGCAAATACTGTACAATCAAGAAAAATTTGTTTGCAGTTGTAGTCTTCATAAAACACTATCACCACTATTTGTATGGTGGGAGGTTTACCATCTGGGTAGATCACGCTGTGCTGAAATGGATAATGAATTTCAAAAACCTGGAAAGGATTGTAGCACACTGGATAAAATAAGGCTTTGTCATGGTGCATTGGCTGGACGCCGAAATGAAAACATGGATGAGCTATCTTGTTGTATAGGGAGACATTATCATTTCATGGTATGTTTTAATACTGAACACCATGTGGGAGTTGAAACCATAGCCATTTCCGTCATAACACAAACAAGCCATGAAGTAGAATATTTTACTGGCGAACTTACGCCAAGATTATCACTTCAGGTGCTCTGGGAAGAGCAACTGAAAGACCTTAACTCAGAAGAGTTACTTTTTTGCTGTACAGTAAGGTAAAGTCAACCAGCACTGTTACAGGAAGTGCACATGCATGCAACCTTTGGCACTTGTATTGTCAGTTACAAGTGCAATAAGATGTGTTGTACCATTACTATAAACCGCCAAACCATGGTTCTCTGACTGTACTGCAACTAGTGGTCTCAGAGCTCCATGTCAAGAGGTTCTCCATGCAGTAGGATATTTCACTGGTGGGGAATGCCATGTTTAGCACTTTGGAAGCTCTGAGCAACTAGCTCTAGTTACTTGGTTCAAGAAGTGAAGCAATAAACAAAAATACATCTTGTAAGACTATAATTGTTGTTTGATTCACTGATCCATTAGGAAAGTGACTATCAAGCGTCCATACAATTACACACTCACACTTTGTTTTGTGCTATAAGGTATATAATAACGATTGTGTTTCATTTTAACATCACATGTCCAGTTTGTTTAGTTCTTGGGTTAAAACCTAGTTGTCTAGTTAAATTCAGATTATTTCACAAATTTCCTGCTCTATCATCTCTTTATTAAGTGGACTTACCTGATACTTGTTCAGAAATCATTTTACCTGAGACTACTGCAACATGTCTGCATACTACAAAACAAATTTTTACCAATAGCCAATTTTCTTGCAGAATGCTAGTAGTATATGTGGCCATTGTCTTTTACTTGTATTGTTTATTTGTAATTAAGCACAAAGCTACACAATTAGCTACCTGTGCTTTGCCTACCAAGGGGTATCGAAACCCGGATCCTAATGTTGTAAATCCACTGGGGGGCTTCTACATGTAAGGAGCTTTGCTTATCACAATCTATATTCATCTTTTCTAGTAGTATGATCTTTTTGTCTTTAGTTTGGAAATAAAGGAGAAGTTAAAACAAAATGTACTCCAGAATGCTAAAGGATTGACTTATTTGTCCTGAGTTACCTGAAAACAACAAAAACTACTCCCCTACTTGCCACATCATATCGCAAAACTCTCTTAGGCTTCCGATGGAAACACACACACACACACATCCAGTGGCTCAGCAGTAAGTCAGTGGGCTTATAACGCTAAAAATTGAGTTTTCATACCTGTAGTGGTCACAGCACTAGCTCGATGCGTAGCTTTGTGCTTAACAACGAACAAATGTTAACAGACAAACTTTTTCAGTGTCTTTGCTTCGTGCCTCTACTTTGCAGTAATTCGAATCAACGCTCTGAGAATTTTTAACTGGGCCATTCACCTGTTTCGCTTAAATAATAATTAGTAGTTCTTAGTTCCTTCTATATTAATACTAAATATAGTTCTAATATGTAATTTAAGATAAGAATATTTTTAATCATCAGATTTATTATTCAAGTTGTGATAAAAATACTAGATGGCGTTCAATTAAAATTACTCTGCTAATACATGTGACAGCTACTGTAAGTTGAAGCATCAGGTGGTGTCATTACTGTTACGATTGCTCGGTTGATTTGCACAAGGTAGAAAGTATTTCGAGACGGATGACTTTTTAGAATGGATTTTTTCGTCATTTAACATGTATAAACACAGTTTAGTATGCCAAGAGATCTAGTATTTCTAATGGTATTCGGAACACTTTAGGTAATTTACCATACTAACTTTGGAAAATTGTGTGTATCAGAGTATGCTGTAAATTTGTAACGTGATTTGTTAAATACTTTCGTAAGCGTCAGCCGGAAATGACGCAAAAAGAATATAAGTAACGAAAAAAAAATAATACAACTGTATTACTATTTTAATTTTATGATTTGGGATGAATATGCCAATAGTTGTTTTAAAACAAAGATAAGTTTCCTTGGTAGAACTATAATTGAATTAGCATAAACATAATGAGATAAGTATATAAAAATTTGTATCTAAATTTAAATATATGATTAATATTGTTACTATTCGTTAATATGTTGTATTTGGTCTCAATTGCAGTCGAGCAGGCTGCATTGTGATTGGATATGTGGGTTTTCAATAGGTGGAGCTAAGAAAAATGATGCAGTATGAATACTCAACTTTTTCTACTTCAGTCACCCAGAGTGAACTTGATGTGGAGTTTTACGAGTTTGACAACAATTACTGTGAAAACTATTTTTGCTCAACCAGCGCTACTAGCAGTAGTAGAATGGAGGAAGATACAGATGTTGAGCCTGCATCACAAGATGTTCCCTTATTGAATACAGAGGATATAGCTGAACCAAAAGACAGGTATTTATATTGCTAATACTTTAACTGTTATCATCGCTACTACGTTAGCTGCATCGCTGTGGTTGTAACGAAGTTAATATTAGGCGTATGACAGTTACTATAAAGTATAATTAGGTAAAACAGTGTAAACGATAATATTTAGTATTACTACAGTACTTTTACTGTTCGGAACATATTTATGTCAAAGAAATGTGAGATGTTAAGTAGAAACTTTAATCGGGACTAAAAGTTGTCGGATAAAAGTTAAATATGTTATAAATTAGATAGGTGTGGGCCTATAGTGTAGGTGTAACTTAGTGCAATGATATATAACATCGACTGGGTGCTTTGTGGCTCTGAAACCGAAACAATGACCATCCAATGCTTATCATTTAAGAAAGCGGTCTTTTGGTATTTTAAAAGTAAAATCACTCTTCACCAGAACAACAATTTACAAAACGTCAACAGGGGATATTAGCATGTAATTTGCAAGTTACATTAAACGTAAAACATGTTACTTAAAATTGAAATCCGTAATTTTTTGCATTCGCAGCTCATAGTCAAAGATAATATACCCTCAATATGTGTTAGTGCTATTGTATATGTTCTCTGTTTTGTTATTATAATAATTTTTCTATCTAGAGCTTACAGCATGAATAAATATCCTAATACTAATGTGAAACAAGAGGAACCAACCACACACACACTTGTACAGTTTAGGCTTTAGAATGTTTAATGAGATTTTCAGGACTGTGCTCATCAGGTGTACTGTGGTTTGACGTATTAATAACTATTATAGTTATACATTCTTCTTTACTTTCACACAGAAGTTCTTAATATTTATTAATTTTTGCTAACAGATACTAGTTATTGATTAACTAAAAATTGGCCCGGCATGGCCAGGTGGTTAAGGCGCTCAACTCGCAATCTGAGGGTCACGGGTTCGAATCCCCATTCCACCAAACATGCTCGCCCTTTCAGCCATGGGGGCATTATAATGTGACGGTCAATCCCACTATTCGTTGGTAAAAGAGTAGCCCAAGAGTTGGCCGTGGGTGGTGATGACTAGCTGCCTTCCCTCTATTCTTACACTGCTAAATTAGGGCCGGCTAGCGCAGATAGCCCTCGTGTAGCTTTGCACGAAATTCAAAAAACAAAACAAACCATTAAATAAGAGGTATTAAAACAATTTGTGAGAGGAGGAAATTACAACCTATTACTTGTTAGGTAATAAACCATTCTAAAATCAAGGGTAATACATCAACAAAAATTAGTAACTAACTAATGATTAGACATAAGTGATCATTTAGACTACTATTCATGAAAGTGATAAAATATTTTAAAATTTCAAAGTTTGTCCTTTTGTGGGCTATTATGATGGTTAGAAAAGTGGTTTAGCAAAATGTTTGTGGTACAGTAAGAACTTTTGAATTTTTTTTTCTAAATGTTACATGACTAGCTATGCCAGTTGTTTAAAAGTTTTAAATACTGTGTTCATTATGAAGGGCATGTAGCAACAAAGCAAACTTCAGTCTTTTGGTTTTACAGAAGCAGGATTAGTTATTGCATTATTTATGTAATGAACACATATTTACATAAGTAAACCATATAGATGATTATTAGATTCACATCAAGTTGAGTATGCCCTTGCCATACTAGATCTTCTGGTTGAAGTGGTAAGAAGTTCATAAAAATATATCACTTTTAATTTTTTTGCAAGAAAATAAAATTAATAAATATAGAACTTTCAAAAAGAAAGTATAATTCTCAGACATTATACTTTTATATTGGAATAATAAGAAAGATATATATATATATATATTCATTAATAACTTTTGAATACTTTACTACTTTATGTGATTATTGTTTTATTTCAGCAAGTAAAAAGTTTTAATACTTTCAGATATTTTTATATTTTTACAGCTACATACAATAATTAAAAGAGAGCATGTCAAAATATTAAATGCATAAACAGGAGAATTTAGAAATTAAGTTATTTTGATTGTCAATTTGTTGAAAAATGATTGTGGTTGTGGCCAAAAATATGATTAACAGTGAGGATACTCAAACAGTAACAATGATCCAATGATCATTGGATTAAACATTCATTGTTGATTTTGATGTTGACCAGAGATGATTAGTACAATTGTTTTCTTTCTATTAGGATAAAATATTACCAGTCTATCTCACAAATAAACATTTTTGTGTTTATATTGTAAAACTGAATTTTGTTTGTTTGCAGGTGTAAAATAGTTTTACTTACATTCACTTTACTAGGATTTACAACATTATTTCCATGGAACTTCTTTATTACTGCAAATGATGTGAGTATGTGTACTTTAATATGTGGTTTTAAAACTAGATTTGTAGGATAAAAGCTTCACTCATAAAATGTTAAAAAGGATAATGCATATGCTTTTGTTCTACAGTAACATTTAAATATTTTTATACTCATCTAAATTCCTGCATATTTTAAAAACATTTTTAAATGGATGTTTCTTGTGAAAAATAAGCAGTTTGGTTTGATCAGTTAAGTTCTGATCAAGTTGTGCAATTTGAAAGAATCTTCCACTACATGACATAACAGTATTTTGGGACAATATGGGACCTGTTGGTCCATCTCGGCTGTTCCATCCTCTAAACTAAATTAAAATGATTTAAAAAAATAAAATACAAAAATTTTTTAAACCCAGCCTTTTTCATTCATATACTTATCAAGCTTTTTCTTAAACTCACTTAAATGTACGACCTCTACAACATCTGAAGGCCAACCATCCTGTTAGAAAAATAAAACTGTCTTAGCTGAAAATGACTACTATAGTTTATATTTGTGTCCCCTAGTCTTACTATTCTCATTGTTAAATATAAAAAAGATGATACATCAACACTGTCAATTCCCTTTACAATCTTAAACACCTCAATCAGATCCCCCTTAACTCTTCTTTTTTCAAGAGAAAAGCAATTTGAGAGATTTCAGCCTCTCATCATATGACAACCCCTCTATCCCAGGCACCATTCTAGTAACCCTTCTCTAAACCCTTTCCAACATTTCAATGTCCTTCCTAAGGTAAGGAACCCAAAACTGAACACAATACTCCAAATGTGGCCTAACCAGTGACCTGTACAATGAAGGTATAACCTCTTTAAACTTGCATTATCTTGCATTTATTATAATCAAAACCCATCTGCCATTTATTTGCCCAACTTACTAAATGGTCTAAATCCTTTTATAAATCAGCAGCATCCTCTTCACAACTAGCAACACCTAATACCTTAATATCATCTTCAAATTTAAGTAATATAATGACTATCCCTTCATCTATGTCGTTGATGTAAATCAAAAAGAGCAAAAATAAAGAGGCCTAGTGCATTGAACAAATATTTGAAAACAACTTAATGTATTAAGATTAATAATACTTGAAAATTGTACTTGCCCTTTTAAAATTTTACAGAAAACATGTATTGTTTTTGGACAAAATGCCTTATATCCATAGTCCTTTTTTTCAGCAAAATGCTGCACATCTATCAATATGATGCCACTGGCAGCTGAATTTTGTTGTTAGTGGTATATGCTACATTTTGTATCTGAGCTCTTCATGTATGTTTATTCATATATTTTATGGTTTTTGAACTTGAATTAAAATGGTGTTTGATATGTAAATTTAATAGCATAAAGCTTTTTGTAATTCATATGTTACTGTAGTCAAATAATATCATTACAATAATTTAAATATGTCTGTTACTCTGTATGTGACTCAGGATTTATGAATATGTATATACTTTTGGTTGATGTTTAGAGGTATGAATCTTTAAATGTCTGTGTGTGTTAGACTTCTATAGCTTAGAATTTTCAGGAACTTTCTTTGAAATCTACCTGGATTGTTTTCCTTGCAATAGAATGAATGATGTAGAAAAAAACACTTGTCCAACAGGTGTTTTTAAATTGTGATGGTAAAACTCATCACTCAAACAAATCCTGTTGCCTAGGCACCAAGCAAAGTGAATTCCACTCCCATGGTTAAGCCACAGGAATGTGACGATACATTAGCAAATGTAAAGTAGGCTTAGGTGAGATATTATGGTAATAAATCTGATGCCACATTTCTCTAGGCCTTTTTGGAAGGTCTATCACTGTTTCTATACTTGTAAATTATATTGATATTGCATAATTTATGTGCTTTTAATTAAAAGTATATTTAACAAATTTTAAACCATAAAACTGCTTAGAACAAATGTTTTATGAAATGTTTAATAAAGATATAATAGATGCAAACAATAATTTTAAAATTTTCTTTCCATTGTATTAATATTTAGAAATATTTTTCAAAGCTGCTTTGATATTATTGTAAACATATAATAAAAATGTAATTTGTTTAGTAAATAATGTTTTCTTAAAACAAATTCACAAATACTAGCAGCTTTCAGCACTATATCAATATTTTTCTGTAAATCAGAATTATTATTTTTTTATCTTGCTTCTTGTAATAGTAAATATTAGACAAGAATGAATACTTCTGCTGTTTCATAAGGTATTATTTTCTTGAAATTAATCTACTTATGTGGCTATTTTCTTATTACAGTACTGGATATACAAGTTTCGTAACGTAAGTGAAAAGGTTTTAGATCCTTGTGAAAAAACTGAACTCCAGGCATCCTTTGCAAGTTACCTGTCAATCGCAAGCAACATTCCAACATTAATAATGCTGTCAGTGAATACTGCTCTTGTTAATAGGTTGGTATTATAAGTTGTGGTAGAGTAAATTGATTCGTGTAAATCTATAGCATAAGAATCCAAGCTTAGGCTTTTGTAGTTCGATTACAAGAAGCGTTAATGAAGTGTTTACATCAGTTTGTTTTAATATTTAAATAACATGTCTTTCAGTAATTACAAGAAAAATATGAAATTAGTTATAATGCAAGTTTTTAGACTTAGCTCGCAATGATTTTATGAAGATGTTACTAAAGAAGAAATGCTAACAATGAAGTATTTTCTTCTTATACTTTGTATTATTAGTTTGTTTCCTTAAACCAGTTAAAGTAAATTTGCTAGGATTTATTTTTAGAGCTTAATGTAACATTTTGATTACATTGATTAGATGAGCTTCACCTTGTTGATAGTGGGAAAAGGACAGTAAAATTGTGACAAATTCTTTTGATTATTTTAACTTTGCTGTTCTGATAGAAGGATTGCTGTGTTTTGTTTTTCGTTAGACTACCCCAAGAGCTACGGAATGGCTGTTCTTTGGTTGCAATGGTCATAATTTTCATAATAACAGTTGCCTTGACAAAAGTCAACACAGATGGATGTATGTAAGAAAAAAGATATGTCATATTGTACATCACTAATATTACATTATCAAGTAGTTTTTTCTTATCTAGGGAATCATTTTTTTATAATTGTAAAAATATTGTTTTATTTTTAAGATTTACTTTTTATAACTTAAGAAAACATTGTTTTATTATGTTAAGAAATGATAATCTTAAAACTTCACTGAAAATTACTTGTGGACAAGTTACTAAAAGTGGACTGTAGTATGTGTTTTATCTCTCTCTGGTTCCCCAGTGGAACAGTGGTACGTCTATGGACTTACAATGCTAAAATCCAGGGTTTTATTCCCTGTGTTGGACATAGCAGATAGCCCAATGTGGCTTTGCTCTAAAGTAAGAAAGTAAGCATTATATCTCTTTGTTAGGCTCGGCATGGCCAGGTGGTTAGGGAGCTCAACTTGCAATCTGCGGGTCACGGGTTCTAATCCCCGTCCCATCAAACCTGCTCATGCTTTCAGCCATAGGGGCATTATAATGTGATGGTCAATCTCACTATTTGTTGGTAAAAGAGTAGTCCAAGAGTTGGCAGTAGGTGGTGATGACTAGCTGCCTTCCCTCCAGTCTTACACTGCTAAATTAGGGATGGCTAGCGCAAATAGCCCTCATGTAGATTTGCATGAAATTCAAAACAAACAATCTCTCTCTCTGAAATGTCAACTGTGTCTTAAGGCAGATTAGCTTGTCCACAGTTTGTCGTGTTAGGACTAAAAGAAGAGAAAAAATATCATCAGTTTTAACTAGGAGCTTTTATTAACACTGCACTGTTATCGTTGCTTGATACAAAATCTAAAAGTGTAAAATTTCAAGATCCTTGATTCTGTGCAAACACACACAAACGTACACAACTCATTGGTCCCATTTAGTTAGAAAATGAGAAACTGTAATGATCTTGAATATTAAAGAAAGTAAGTGTTTCATTCACTTTTCATTAATAACAAGAAAATCATCTGAAATTATAATACATGTTGAGAATTGGATATGACTTTGTACTTCATAAACCTCCCAAAGTATCAAAGTACAATCTGTAGCATACTATGTGGCGATCTGTTTTACAAATCTTATTTAACCGATAAAGTTATCTCTATGTATATGAGGAGAATCAAAGTGTGCATATCACAACCTTTTATTGCAGAGTTACATTCAAAATTTATTTAAATAACTTTATCATCAATGTATGTCAATAAGCTTAGTACCAAAGTTTTGTATTATCTAAGTTTAACTTTCAAAGGGAAATTTTAAAAATAAATTCTCAGTGTTTACTTCTCTCTGTCACATGATGTGTCTGCACTCTGAACTGCCAATTTTAGAGATTTTTGCTATCCTTATATAATATTCTGATTAGCCAACTAATTAAAAACTCGTAAATACTGACAATCCAGAATATAAATTTAGAACCTATAATCTTCTTGCTTCGCTAAGGTGTATATATATATAAAATGTCAAACTCGCACGACATTTTCCCTCTAATGTCACTATTTTTCAAGAAAATGGCAATTATTCTCTCTGTCTTTGCTGTTAGATTATTTATAACCAGTTTAAAGAGCAGCAGCTTTTTACAATATTTCTTATATAGTCACTTCATTTTGCTGCCCATAAGAAGACGTTTAGCTTTGTCTTCATTGTTTGTGATTGCGTTTTTCTGCTCCGAGCAGCTAACATAATTTTTTAAATCTATTTGTAGCTTAGCTAGAAAGCCAATTAGATTGTATTAGTTTTGGGACATTCTGTTCTAGTGTTTGATATATGTGTTAAAAAATGGATGTTTGAAAGGAACACTTTGTGGAGAACACACGCAATATGAATTAATATGCTAAGGAAATACATTCTCAAGTACAAGTTTTTGAAATTGGCTTCAACTCTTGTATATGTCCAAAACGTCTTGCTTTTCATGTATATTTTATATTTATTGTTATTTTTCAACAAAAGTAACCAAAATATAAAAGATAGAAACTTATTAGATGAGATAGCAAAGAAAATGAAATTTAAAAAAGTTAAATATAAAAAATTTCATGTTCAGTATGAACTACTCCATCTCCTTATGTAACCTGAACGATTGTTTTATGCCAAGTTCTTTTGCTTTGGTTAGCTGCCTTTCACATACTGTGATATAGGGTCTGATGAACATTGATCTTAATTTTATTACTTTACAAACACGTTAGGTGGCTGAGGCTGTTAGGATAAATAATTGTAATTGTCTATTAAAATCTACAGTCATTCTATAAAAATAATCCAAAAAATAGGTATTATGGATTTTATTTCATATTTTTCAATTTTGTATTTGATGAATTTGCTACAGTTATTATTAGGGTAAAGAAAATAAAAGATTAAAGTATAAAGTTTTACTGAAAAAAACTTTTGATAATTGTTTAGGAGGTCCTAGGAGTTATGCAAATGAAATATGAAAAATGTAATATGAAAAGAAGTATTTTTATTCTCAGCATGAAAACCACCTTTCACTCAGATTTACTTGGTAAAGGCTTTGGAAATTCACAGATACACCTTCAGTAAAAATACTTTATTAAAAATCTTATTTGTTTTGTACAACATACTTGTAACGTTTACAAAAAGCTTGCCAAATTTCATGAAGACACACTTTGTACGTTTAGGGTTATAAAACGTTTTGTTTCATGGTTACAAGGTCAATCAAAATGACCAAGCCCTTATACAGAGATAAACCATAAATCACAGTGTTAAGTTTGTCTTAAATTTTAGTAGGATAAAAAGAAAATAACTTGTCCTATTAGGTGATGCATATATGTTACAATATTTACAGCAGAAATTTAGTGGGCTTTTTCACACAAGTTTGTGCATGCCAGAAGAGGATTTATATTTCCTATAGCAGTATTAACATTAATTTCACCTTTTTTTTCAGCATCTCTAGTGAATACTGCCATTTTTGTCAAGTTTTTTTATATTTACTTTTAACTTTATTTGCCTTGATTCACTTTAATGTTGTAAAGCCATCACTGACCAGCAAGTAATTGTTGTGCAAATATTATATGGCCAACTTCTTGCATGTTTGAGATGATAAGCCTAGTAAGTGTATGCAAACCATGATTTAAAAAATTAAAAATTGGAAGTAGATGAGACCAATATTACATTATTTAATGTATGCTCCATTTTTTACAGAATTATAGCATATTTTTGTAAAGCAGAGGCTCATAATTGCAAATATTTTAATAGTCTAGTGTGTATCCTATTTTTTTTGTTTACCTAGTCTTACATAAATGCAAGATAATATGAGAAATGTCCAATTATCTAGTGATAGCTAGCAATAACTATTAGTTTATGATGATTTAAAAATGGATCTCTAATATACTAGCAAATTGTGACATTTTCAAACCGATGGAAATGAATTAATGAAGTTTATTATATCATCCAAAATTATTGTACTGTATTATTTATTTTATTTCATTTCTCTAGTTATTTCAGTTGAACTTTTTTTTATAGGGCAGCTGGGATTCTTTGCTTTAACAATGGTTACTGTTGTAGCTGTAAATGGTAAGTTGAATGAAGTTACAAACTAGTTATTTAGAGAGTTTAAGACGTGTTAGAGGTAGTTTGGCATCTGGCATTACACAAAACATCACAAAGAAGATCAGTTTAAGAAAAATGTATATTGTTGTAATGTGTTCTGTTGTTGGGTAAGTGCTTTTGGATAATTTGTTTGCTTGTTGAATTTTGTACAAAACTAAAGAGCTATCCCTAAATTTGAAGGGATAGATTAGAGGGAAGGCAACTAGTTACCACCACCCACTGCCAAATTTTGAGCTATTCTACAAATGAATAGTGGGATTGATTGTCGTATTACAGTGCTTCCACAGCTGAAAGGGCAATCATGAATGGTGATGGAGTTCATTCCTACAACTAGCAAATTGCTAGTTGAGTGCCCTAACCCCTAGACACATTAATGATATTGAATTATTTTACTTCAAAGTTTGCTACAGGCTGTGATCACTGGTAGGCCTAATTTAACAAAAAATATTTCAACAAAAATTCCAAAACTAATATATGGCTTACTCACAAATATACTTATTTGCACAATTTCCTCACTAACTGGTTGAAAATAAATGCACTGCCTGACTCAGAGACAAATATTCACCGTAACTCTCAGCATGCGTCTTTCAACATGGGCTCGGTCCCTAGGACCGACCTTGTAACCATTTTGTTCTTGTTATAGTTTTTATTCTATAACTTTTAAATTAGTAAGTGATTGTTAACAAAATTTAGCAGATTATCAGTAAACATTACAATGCTTTCATACACGAAATATCAATTTTTTTATTAAGTCTTAAGGTTTATAAAGTAATGTTTTTCTCATGTCTTTTATTTCTTTTTGCATGCTGCCTACCTACCATGCAAAGTAATATTAATTTCAAGATTAAAAATACTTTTATGCATCAGAAAACTGTGAAATTTCACAAGCGAAATCTTTATAATGTCCTGATAGTTATCAAAAGT
>NW_013669402.1:22868-23788 GCF_000517525.1 Limulus polyphemus
TTATGACTCTTTCATTCTAGAATGAACATAAAAACATAAATGTTTAGACGAAATGGCTTAAATCTCATAACATTATACATTTATATATATTTATTATATTGACCTTTCACCTGTGCCTGGCTAGCAATACAGAAGTTACAATGATGCAGCTCATGTGCACTCATGTTACTGTATCAACTAACATAAAATTGACCTTTGGTCTTTGCAAAGTAACTTGTCTTGGCTGTGTTTTAGTAGACTAGTATTTTGTAAAATACAGTCAAATTAAAATTAGTACAAATTATATATGTATATAGATTATTGCTATTTGGAAATAAGTTCTTAAACTTATTTTTCTGAAACAGAGAACAGTAACTACAGAAATAAAGCAAACAATTATCTCTTCTAGTTATGACCTTTGTACTCGGTTGCTGCTTGACGTAGGTTGCTAAGCCTTTAAAAATTTTCACGTGGAGGATATGAAACAAAATATTGGTTTATGTTTTTTATGTACATTTGAATAACTAAAAAATCATAAATTACTACAGTAATACCATAGAATTCCATCATAATTTATCAAGCTCGGTAACTAAAATGTATTTTGGTAAAAAAAAATGAAATTTTAAGCAGGCTAAGGACACACCCTATCTCATTGAAATATTGGTTCAAAAGAAAGAAATGGCACCAAGTACATTGATATGGCTGAGAAAGCCACTATGGGGACATTGTGAGCTTCTGATTGGTTATTCATGTCATATATAGAAGTAAGTGTATATAAGGGAGCATTTCCAAAAAAGGAAAGAGGTGGGCAGTGTGCCACTGTGTTTGACTTATTACGTGAGTAATATTCTAGCAAACTGAAAAGATAAGAGGCTCTTATTTTATATTCTAGCTTGTCAATGTCGGTAATTTGAGTTTCTAATTCGTATGAAACTATATAC
>NW_013669402.1:23798-28367 GCF_000517525.1 Limulus polyphemus
AGTTCAATAAAATTTTGAATGTGAGTCAACAAATGAGATGACATGGCCTTTCACCCATGACCAGTCTCGAAAAGGTTAACTCACTGTTTACTGATGCACTCACTTTGGCACTTATATCATTCTGTTTTCTACTTGCTACACAAATTCTAGATTGATCAGTACATCATGATGATGATTAGCTTGCTCTAGCAAGTAAACATTTCAATTAGAATATTAAAATTACAACAATATATAATTAAGGAAATAAATATTCATTTAATAAGAGTATATCTCTAAGATTGCTGAGCATTAACTATGAGAGATAAAAATGCTAAATTATGGGGTTTGATCCCTGTGGTAGACACAGTACAGATAACCTGTTGTGTAGCTTTGTGCTTAACAACAAATATCCAGTATGGTAATTAAAAAAAAAGATAATCCTTGGCAGTGCAAAGTGATGTCTGTAGTAAAAACTAAAAATTTTTCTTCAGTAAAGCATAAAGAAAACATAAACTCAAGCAAATAAAAAGTAATAATAATCCATAATAAATGGGTCGAATAGGCATATGAAAGTTAAAAAAAAGAGACTCTTAAGATTTCTTTTTCTTTCTTATAATAATTACTTGATCTGTTTTTTTTGAATTATTTTTATTGAACCTTGAATAAACTTTCAAGATTTCTTTTTGCATTTATGCAGCAAAGAAAAATCAGTTATTTTATAATTAAAATATTTTTAAATCTGTAAAAACGTTAATTATATGATTTTGTAAAGTCTGTGCATCTGTTTGTTCAACATTACTCTTTAAGTGTAATATTGTATGTTTTTGAAAAAAATCATAATTTTTCTTGATACGTTACATGCAATATTTCAGAGAAAAATGTAACTTTTAAGAAACGAAAAGTGTCGTTGATATTTTGTATTTCATATTTTCACTTTGGTTAGGTTTATCTGATGGAGAATGAGTGAGTTAAAATTGAGTAAAAAGTTACTTAAAATTTGTATTCATAAGCAACTTTAGTATAATATTCATAATTCATTTTGTATTTCAAATATATTAATATTTCAGTTAGATAATTATTCTTGTTTTCTCTAATCTGTTGTACTTTAGTTGCGGCTGCTGTGTTTCAAGGTGGGATTATTGGCCTTGTGTCCCTTTTTCCCCCAGCATACATGCATGGTTTAGTAACAGGACAGGTAATCTTTAATATGATTTTTACAAAGAAATACCTTTTCAGATAATTCTTTTTCTGTCACCCATGCACTTAAAATAAGTGCAAATATTATACTTTTTTCAACTTTCATTGCTAATGCACCAAAGAAAAATGTCTAACAAATATTTATTTTGATATGTATTATTAATGTCCAAACAATAGTTCAGTAAAACATGTAAACAAGCACTTGTAAACTTCTTGTTCATTTTAACTACATTTCAGGAAATAAAGTACAATAGGCTCTATATATATGACGTTTTTATTGTAATACCAAATTTACAGTTCATGATTTTATGCATCCCCTGGTGGCTGAGCAATAAACCTGAGGGCTTATAATGCTAAAAATAGGGTTTTTATATTTACAGTGGACAAAAAATAAAGAAGAAGAAATCATTCTGTGCAGAAATTCAGTATTTCTGTGTTATAAAGTACAGTTGTTTATTCAAATATACACTTTGCCTGATGGTGTGTGTGTGTGTGTATTTGTAGCTTGTTATTTAATGTGTAATTTTTTAAAAATTCTTTTATATATCTTGTTTTCATGGTTTACTCTGGAAATATTTTTACTTCAGAGGTGTTCATAATTTCTGTTCTCCTTTATGTTTCATAATAGTGAAAAACTGTTTCCTTTAATTAGGCAGTAGGAGGTATATTTGCAGCCATAGCCCAGATCATAGCCTTAGCTGGACATATTGAGCCACTAGTTAGTGGTTTTGGATTTTTCTTGTGTGCAGTAATTGTACTTCTAATAACACTTTTTTCTTACCTTGGAGTACACAGAATGGTGAGTACTTTCTGCATTAGATAAAGTTTGATGTTTGCTTTGTAGTCACATAATAACTATCACTGTCTCAGTTTGTTTTTTTTCGTTTTTTTCTAGTTATGAAAGAATCTGTGAAAAATTAACATCTTTGAATAAATATCCTGAAATTCCTCTCTATCTCTACTAATTATAATCCATATAATTTCCCATTTATATTTTTTATATTTATGCTTTTTTTGTCAATATTTATTGCCACCTATGTTAAATACTTAAAATGTTAATTTCTGAGAATATACCACTACGCTTTGAATTTGTAATTGTTATTAACCCTCTCTCACAGCCGTATATGTGTGTGTGACGCTATACATAATAAGGTTTACTATAATTCTGAATTTACTCTATGTATCTTTGCAAAATTTGCTAAGCTTCTAGTAAACCTTACAAGTATGTTGTGCACAAAAAATTTGATATTTTTGATAAAGTATTTTTTATTAGTGGTTTGTCTCTGAATTTGGAAGTCTTTATTCAGTCAGCTAAAAGTATTTCTTTTCAACATACGGTTTTTATATTTCATATGCATAATGTATAGCACTTCCTAAATGAATATCAGAAGTTTCACATGATAGAACTTTGTTTTGTCATTTATTTTCATTATCTTAACACAAACTTTACAAAACTTATCAATGTACAGTGGAATGAAAGTTCAAAAAATATGAAGTAAGATTAGTAATACTATTTTTTCTCTGCAACTTATTACCTTTTTACATCTGTTTTTTATCTTATGGTTTTATTGCTGTACTATGGACCTCCTACTACATGTGAAAAGTACTAAATCACAACTTGTTTCTCTTAGAGCTAATGTAAAGACTATTATTGTGAGATGTCCTGTTACACCTACCCAAGCTAGTGTAATTTTAGATTTTATTTTACAGAAGTTTGTCAGGCTAAGCTTAGAAGTTTATAATATTTAAATTTCAGGTACTTTGTTAAAAATGTATAACAATAAATGAGAATATATCTAAAAAATAAGGCTTTGTTGAACTCACTATGTATTTGATGCAGTTTGCTCTTGTATTTAAATTCTTCCATTAGCTTCATTGAGTCTCATAAGTTTGGGTGTCCAAAAAATATTCAACTGTCTTTCAAAATATGCACTTTACACAAAAAACATATGTGTCACTAGAATAGAAAGTTCTAAAACTAGTATGATTTATTTGGCTTTCAAAGTAAGCTATAAACAGATTTAATAAATTCCATTAGATGTTCAGATAGAAATAAAATATTCACCTTCAAAGAAACTATGATACTGTTATTTTGTGGGCACCAAAATCAGTTAGCTGTAATGAGCCTTGTGTAGAGAATAATCTGCTCTTTCTGTTGGTTATAAACATGTCCATCAGTCATATAAAGTTAATTAGCAAAAAACTCTAAAACCTAAGAGAGAGAGAGGAGCTTCTACCAACAAATACAGAAGATAGGAGATTCAAACTTTAGATTCTTGTGTGTAATTATGTAGTTTGTGTTTCTACTTGGTTGGAAACTGCAGTACTTTCTTTCAGAAGTTTAAAAAATTCTGAAGTAAAGAAATTTGAGCTCAAATGCATCACATGTCACAGAAAAATGAAGATTGAGAATTTTTATATATTTCTTTTCGAAATTAATAAGTCAAACTTGACATTAAACTTGTTATAACATAGAATTTCATTTTGTTGGTGTATTACTTACGATATGTCTTTTCTTCTAGGAGTTTTTTGTATATCACACAGAATGTACAACAAGTAAGATAGCATTTTTTGTTTTACTTTCTATTAGAATGGTATTTAACATAAAAAGTAATCTGTATTAAACTTCTGTTAAAATCTGAAGTGATGGAATTCGTCATAAAAAGTACATTTGTGTAATATTATTAAAAGTGTTTCTAAAAAACAAAAAGACATTTTCACCATGAAATTAGAAGCCAAACTATTCCACTCCAAAATATTTTTGGTCCAGTTTGAGACTTTTGATGTATAATTTGACATACACTACATATAGACTTACAATAAAGAATTACACATCATTTTCAGTTTTATTTAGTGAATTTATTTTCTCATACTGTACCACTTATTTCATCTTCCATTTTTGTGTGTATTTGCAATCACATTTTTATGTGTGGCTACTTGTAACATTCATACAAATTGATGGTTACACTTAAATGTATAAGATTAACATAGAGAACTTTGTAGAAGTGTATAATAGTGTGTGTAGTAGTATTTGGATGCTCTTCTTTAACCATATCGCCACTTTACTGCGCATGACACAAGGTTTTAGTATCTCACATTCAAAATTTTATTAAACCACTTTTTGTTTATGTTATACCAATTAGAATAGCATAAAATATTAGCTAATAATCCATATTTTAATAATATACAAGTTTTAAGTTCTTAATTCTACAAGGCAATATTAAAAAAAATCCTGAATTTCCACTAGTGTGACCCACGTGATACGTTTTCTCTTAGCATGTCAGCATCTCTATTTTATCCACTAACCCTTGAAAAGGTACAAAATTAAACTTAAATTACTCTCTATAAAATTGTTATTGCTCAGACAAACCATAATTTTTATAGTCTTCAATT
>NW_013669402.1:29316-44933 GCF_000517525.1 Limulus polyphemus
GTTTGAAATGTATATGGGAGGTTTTGGGGATTACACAAAGGAAATTTGAGATTTTTGAGATGACAAAAAGTATTTTTAATTTTAACATGAAAATTACTTTGCCCACAGACTATTCAAAGCAAATACTCAATATAGCTAGTATAGCAGGTTTGGCTAACTTGTAAAAGCTCAAGGTCCAGAAAAATGACTTGCAGTAAGTAGTAGTATTCTCGTTGATATTTTACAGGTATCCCTCAATTTACAATAGGGATACGTTCGCAGAGAATGTAAAGCAAATCGAAAATGCTTTTTCCATTATTTTAAAGGTAAAAAATAGGGGATGCGTTCCTGACTCAAAATTTTGGCCATGCTAACATACATTTTGTTCCACTATAATGTAAGAAAAATACTGATACATTTAATTATGTCTATTTTCATATCTAGCATCATTGCTTGGTGAGAATGTCTTGCTGGAGCAACAGTTGAGCTTGAGGAAGGTCTCTTGCGAGGCATCTTGAGGGTTCAGGTAAATTACACCTGATAATAATATAATAAAAAAAAACTTTGGGTCACTTGACAACATTAGACACGAGATGGAGAACAAAGGCTGACTGACATTCAAACACTGTGCAAGATGCTTGTGTAGAGAGATCTTACAGTGGAGGATTGTATGACACAGCTCAATGAAGGAGTGATGCACTGTTTGAAATTTCATTCATAGCACTCTACTGTATTTGATATTTCTGACATTTAAAATTATATTGCTGTCTGAATTGTGTAGTAGTGAAAAATAGCTCAGTAACTAAAAGTATTTCAATATTATAACAAAGAAAAATAGGCTATCTGAATTTTGTAATAATGAAATATTTTTTCATAACAGGCAAAATTTTTATGACTTTTACATCAGTTTTTGTAATAGTTAAAAATGTGAATGCAACTCGAACAACATGCCCATAAAAGTTAATTATGTGATAGTGAAAAAGCAAACCAAACATTCATAAATTGAGGGATACCTGTACCAGTACAACTATTCTATGTTTGGTGTTATAAGGTCATTTATTTCTAGTATTAATATGTCTTCTATACACCAATATGCACTACAGAAATTAAGTAACAACTATTCAATGGTTGAGTTGTTGATGATGTTTGCCCTCTGCCATGTAACATTTATGTAAATAAATACACAAAATATGTATGCTTGCCCAGAAATTAAAAGCATTCAAAGAGCTACTCTGCAACTAATGAAGAGCCACGTGTAGCTCGTAAGATGCTTATTGGTTACCCTAGTGCTATAGTGATAAATATGACTACATTTTTCATTACTGATTTTAAAGATAGGAAATAACTACATAAAAATTCTTTCACAAAAATTTGATAAATGATTGATGGCTTTGTAATCCTTTAAGCTTTTTTGATATACATATGTGTGAATATCAACTCGTGAAGTTTTCAAAGGAATATTTTAACACTTAAGTATTCTCACAGGATTTCTTCTCAAAGTTACTTATATCTTTGACTTTCCTCAGGTAATTATATTGTTGAAGGACAATGATCATATACCTTGAATTTATTATTTTAACACTGATTGATTTAAATTAAATAATAATAAATTACACATACTTCAATAAATATATTTTTGTTTTAAAAGAAATTTCCAAAAAGATGTCATCACTAACAGAATCAGATCCTCATCTATCATTTTTTGAAATTTGCAGACAGGTAAGTTTAGATTTGTGTCTTTTAGAATGATGAGAAGGTAGTTTAGATTTTTTTTTAATAAATGTATGTGTACTGATAATCTTGTCAATTATCCAAGAGTGGTCTGTTGTTTATTTGATTACCAACCATGATGAAAATAAAATGTTGAATTTCAAGGCCTTTACTTGTATATGAATTGGAATGATTGCTTACTGGAATATTATTTCAGTAATAACCTTTTAGTGTAACTTTGTATTGAAAATTATGTGAATTTAAATTATCACATGAAAAGTTAATTTATTTATGTGACCTATACTAGAGATTACTTAAAAGTATTGAACATATATTAGAAAATGGGTGTTCAAGAAGGCTGGATGATGAAGCATTGAGTTAAGCATGTGAGGATTACATTTCAGATAGAAACAAGGAACTTTAGCTATTTAAGAGGCACAAACATAAAATTTATTCAATATGATGCCAGCAGTGAAAGGGTTAATACGAGGTTCTATTTACAGTCTCAGTCTAAGATTTATGAAAATTTCACATGAATCACCACTCGAAATGTTATAATTACAGTTTAGAGTTCAACAAAGGCTCTCAAAAGGAAATGTTGCAAACATAAAACTTCTCAGTTGCTTTCTTTCTACACATCTTTTATTATTAATACAAATAACTTCACAACCTGAACAGCAGCAGCAAGAGGGGTAATAATGAGGGGAAGATATAACAGTAAAACAGAAACAATGACTACCTGACCAAGCACTTCCCGAATCATGGCTCATAGAAACAACCAAAACCATTATGGGTGGATAAACACTGAGGCTTGCCCAAAATACCATAATAATCGAGACAGCTTCAGGCCAGACCTGCATGGTGAAAACACAAATAGAGAATCATATAGGTTCTCTCTAAATATGTATAAACATGTATCAAGTTTGTCATTTCTCATGAATGAAGACTACAACGTTAAGGCTGAAATACTGGGTGAAATTGTTCATTTTCTACATTAAGAAACCCCAGAAACAATTAGTGATATTAATTGAACTATTGATAGTATTTTTTTGTGTGAATCGTATGTTGTTAGGGATCCTACAACCAACCATGGTCTCGCAAACAATTTGGTGCATAAATGGTTTCAAAAGCTGATGAAGTCGTAAGACTTCTAAGATCTTAAAAACTTGAAATAGTTCTGTAAATGTTGGGGAAAATACAATTTTGAGTTTTAACATTAAATTTTCTGATCGCAAGTCAGTATAAACTTATTTACAACAATAGAAACTTTCTTACAAAAGCTAACAAAACTTAAATGTGGTTTAGTTGCTTCTCTTTTTGAAAGAAACAAATCTTTGATCCCTTTGTTTATACATATAATAATGAAATGTTTATATTGTATTTTTTAGTTTTATATGAGTATTTGTGCCACTTGTAAGTAAATAAAATTACGTATTCCTAAAACTTTAAAGTTAATTATCATCTGTATGTTGTCATGATTCAGATAATCTTTGTAGCCTGTTTTGATTTTTTTTGTATACTTTTGAATTTGTTCTTGCTCATTTTTTGTATAATTGTCGTGCTGTACAATTATTAGCTGTTAATGTGCAATAATGTCACAAAAAATTACTAAAGTTAGTTATTTTCACTTAATTTTCTTTTCAGGAAGGTTCTTCATTCCAGTGACTTCATTTCTCCTGTTTAATATTGGGGATTTTTCAGGAAGGATTATTGGAGGTTGGTTAACAATAGTGAGTAGTAACAATTTTATAATTTATCTGTGCTCAAAATTATAATATATTAAAAGTTTTCTCAATAAGAGAGTATTCTTGAAATAAAGTTACACTGTCTAAAGTCACATTTATGAACTAAAGAAACAGCATCAGAAATGCTCATTTGATGTACAGAAGTTTATATATATGCCTATCATTTTTCTGTATTTAACATTGATTGATGGTGTTAAAGTGTAATATTTTTGTCATTTCTATCAATGTATATAAAATAATGACATATCTCCAGAATGTATCTTTATTCTCAATGTTCTATTACAGCTTCATCAGGAGCTTTTCATAATCTACAAACTTGCTAATCGAATGAATTAGTAAGCTTGTAGGTTAACAACAGTTCCTGACAAAGGCATAAATATTGACCTTACAAAGATATATTCTGGAGATATAGGTCATTATTTTATTTACATTGATAGAAGTTTCTTGTAATAAACTTCAATTTGTTTAAAGCAAAGTTAAGAATAATATTTATTTTGTAGCTGCCACTGGACAAAGCTATGGTTGGTCATACAAATGTAAATGCTCCATAGAAGCAACTTGAAATAAATAACAAAAGAACTGTGAATAATTCCTAGCATGGAAAATAGTTTACATTTACAGTGTTATGAATTAAGAGGGAGAACATTGTTTTCATCTTGAAAAACACAAGATGTATAATTTAAAATAATTAATTATATTTGACATAAAACATTATGTTAGGCCTATTATATTTTTTAACACTATATTCTTAATATAGTCCCTAAGGGATTTTCAAGAACAAGAAGAGTATATAATGATAGCATTTCAACCACACTACATTTATCATATCTATTATCGACGATGCATTTCGCTCAATCCAGAGCTCTTCAGTCCAACTGGATACAAGGAACACAATAGTAGCTGGAACACTTTATATGGGCCGTTTGTTACAGCAACAATTATTACAGTGTTATGCACTCTTCTAATTCCTAAGGGACAAGATTAAGAATGTAGTGTTAAAAAATATAATAGGCCTAACATAACAACTTATGACAAGTATAATTAATTATAATCATGCTTTGCCAACTTGTAAAAGGCTTTCAGACCATAGTTATATGATTTCAAAGTATACATAAAAGGGAGAATTATATTTTATGACTTCTTTTTAGTTTCGGAAATTGTGCTTGATATTTTAATTTAAATTTGTGCACAAATTTTATAGCTCAGGTTCTTTATAGAATTTTGCATCTATTTAGTTTCCAAACAGCCTTTTTATTAGTTAAAATAAGCAAAACTTGACACTAATACTTCTGAACAAGTAACTTAAGATTATAGGTTTCCACTGCAGAACATTTTGATTTTATTACATTCAAAACTTGTGATGTTTTGTTTTTCACTCTAGCCGCCAAAGTTTCGATTAACTCTGTTGAGTCTAACCTGCCTGAGAGTGGCATTTGTACCATTGTTCATGCTTTGTAATGCTCATCCAAGAAATAATCTACCAGTGATATTTGATAGTGACGTATATTATATAAGTTTTGTAGCAGTGTTTTCTGTCACAAATGGGTACTTCTTCTCCAATGCCATGATGCATGCTCCAAAGTAAGTTCTTATTAAACAACTTAATTATGATAAATATTAAGTTTCTTGTATATTTAACATCATTATTAATACCCTGATGTATTTTTGTAGCTTAGGTTTTTTTGTGTAATAAGGTAGATTTTTATTTACTTATTAGAAGAAATATGAAAAAGCCTGAGAAAATATTATTCTTTTGCTTCTCTTCTGCAGCAAGCTGTTAACTTATAAATTATGTAAATGCTGTGATCCTACTTTTTAAGCCCCCTAGTGGCTCAGCAGTAAGTCTCTGGATTCGTGATGCTAAAAATCAGGTTTTGATACCTTTAGTGGGCACAGTACAAATAACCAATTGTGTAGCCTTGTACTTAACAACAAACAAGCCTACTTTTTAAAATTAACTTACTTTATTACCATAATGTTAAGTATCTACTGCTTTTTAATGATGTTCGAAAGTAGTTGTACGAGTTAGACAAACTTTACTTTTTATATGTATTTTTTTATTTTGGTAAACTGAAAGAAAAAAGTTTTTACAAAGTTTGAAAATCACCTATAAGTTCATTTATATGGATAAATTGAGTTTAGCCAACTAAATGAATTTCCTTTGTTTTCATATACACATAATAAAAAAATAGAATCTTGTAATATTTCTACAAGTATAACCACTTAGCTATGTTTTGTGTTTCAGACAAGTGAGTCAACGCTTCCGTGAGCAAGTTGGATCGATGATGGTTATGTGTCTTGGTTTAGGATTAGCACTTGGATCAGTGTCTTCCATTGCTCTTGTAAAAATGTTGTGAATAAAATTTCCATGTTGCTCAATCACTCAATATTCTGCTGTTGTTACTAAAATATGACTTCTTAATTTTCATTAGGAGAAGAACAAATGTATGATAACAAGATGTAAACTGTATAAGCAACTGACGTGTTGTTTCTGCTTCCTACGTTATGGTGGTGTATTCTTGCATTAACTTATTACTTGTGCTTATGTTCACACATGTGGTTTAAACGTAGGTGGTTATTGTTCCTGATCCATTTTACATGGAATAAAATTATGTAAAATATACACTTAATGTCTTCTGTTCATTTTGTTTGTTGCTTCTGTAATTTTATTGTTGAAATTGGACCAAGTGCTCATAGATTGTATTTCTCAACTTAGTCGACCTGTTACTTGTTTCATTCCAACAAACTAGTGTAATTTAATTAAGGTCACTGCTTATGAATAGTTACATCTTTTAAAACCGTCTTTTCTCTATTGAACAAGTGCTCATAGATTGTATTTCTCAACTTAGTCGACCTGTTACTTGTTTCATTCCAACAAACTAGTGTAATTTAATTAAGGTCACTGCTTATGAATAGTTACATCTTTTAAAACCGTCTTTTCTCTATTGGACAAGAAAGAATATTTAAAAAAGCATGTTTTGATTATGTAATATGTTCTTTCAAAAGAGGTTTATCAATTAGAAGAAACAGAAACTGCATTTGGACAAAAAAAAAACAGAATCTATGGGGATGGTAAAGTCAATCAATTTGATAATTACTGTATTATCTCTAGAAACGGGTTGTTTTTGCATAAGAAATATATAAGCAATTATTTCGAGTTAGAATTAGTATTTATGAAAAAAAAAGCAAAAAGCCCAAGTTTGAATATATTGAATGAATACATATTAACATGCACACACAGTCACAAAACAAAAATAGAAATCAAAATATAAAAATGTTTAGCAAAAAGGAACAACCTAGCAGTGAAACGCTTCTACTTGTCTCAGTGTTTCATCATTTTTTTTTGGTCTAATTCTCTACTGATCGAGAAAGTAGTCTTGGTACAATTAACAGCTGATACAATTCAAAAATAAAGGTATTTATAAAAGTCATAGGTGAATAATCTGAACTTTGTAATATAACAGTGTTATAACGATGGTTAGTCTGACATAATCCATGCTTATTAATAAAGCACATTGCTACTGCAGTCATCTATCGCTGTAACACAAAGACGTTCTTAATCTAATGACTTTCTCTCTCTGGTATGTTTTTTATGGCATATATATCGCATGTTATTCTATAAAATAAATTTTGTTTCTTTTGCATTAGTTGTTAAGATGTAGGTTGCATGGAATGCAGTTACTCTTTTGGCATTCAGTTTATTACTTAAATGCTGAGATATCATCTCAGTTTGTTTTTTATTACCTGTATAGTGAAGATGGGTTCCTTAACATCTTCTGTAATTATTTTGAAAAATATAGGGCTAATAAAATGTACCCTTTAGTTTTAGTTGTAATCTATATGTATTCTATGTTTAGATTTATCAACCTTAAATTTTCCAATGTATTTAGAGGTTGTGAGGAAATCTCTCTTTCCCATATAGTTTAACCAAAAAACCAGGTCAATCTCGCAAGAAACAGTTTACTCTGCACTTAAACCTTTAGATAAATGGCAAAAAGCAGTGTGTTCTAATTGACTTAGGTTCTAACGGTGAATGCATGAAAAATACGATTTGGTGTATGGTATTACATGCAATATGGGCTATGACTTCAAAGTACAAGGAGAGCCTGATTAAAGATCCAACCCATACTCAGTTGTGTGGGAATATTGTTTTCATTCTTCTCTGAGCAGAGAACTAAAGTTTTAAACTGATTTTGATCAAATTTGGTATAATGGTTGACTATTTGCCAAGCACCAATTAATTAATGCATGTCATAGGTTAAGGTTACCCTAAAGGCTAACCACTTTAGTTATGATGGAATTTTGAAAAATGGTTAAACTCAATAATAAAGCGAAATAAAAGATATTTTCCCCTAGACTGACATTTTTGTGTACGAGAGATTGTTTGGTGTATATTTTAGATTTGTTGCCGCAAAACTTCAAAACACTGCAGAGCTGGGATTGTACTCTTTGTCTCTGCCTGTTACATATTATTATAAGTAGTTGTATTCTTCACTAAGGAATTATGCTTTAAAATATTCATTGTTACATTATGCTGTTTGACTTTTATGTTGTAGTAACTGTTACTATGATCGGTGGAGGGTTAATGCCTTGAAAAAACCATAAGGGGAAATAGCATTCTGTAAAAATATGCCTCAATTCTGAAAATGGTTTTACTGATGAAATATGTGCTACAGAAATAGCTCATTAATAAGCATGAAAACATTAAATTCTGATGTATTAAGTTGTAATACCAGAGATAACAGTGAACTTGGTAAATCAAATAAAATGTACCAAATCCTGTGTAGTCTATAGTTATATATAATATATATATATTAAGAGTTACAAATTTCTGTTGAATGTAAGATTTGAGTTAATAAACTTACTCTTTGAATATTCCTCACACTACACAATCCTTCAGTAAACTTATGCCCCACTCAGTACATTTTAAGTGTGATTATAAAACAATGTAATAACTGATTCTCATCATTTATTGAAAATAGCCACTGAAATTATACTTCCAGAGTACAAATGAATACAAGCATATAATACACACACACACACACATGGACCATTGTGTAAATAATTCTGTCAGTTGATACAATAAGACTTATAAAATTATAGAAGACCAACGTTTGTCAAACAGGAAATCAAAAAGCATATATAAAGAAAGGTTGATTGAAAATGTAAAAAAAAAAAACATTAAGGATTTATATAAAAAACATGTTAGGATGGGAGCAGGAGATTTGAGGGAAAGGCTTATATCTGATGATAATGAAATTGTTGGGTTATTAAATTTACTTTTTCAAAAACTTTTCCTAATGAAGATTAAGCACTTTCCTCCTCCTGAATAATTGCTATGTGGAAACAAGAATGAACAATAGTCACATTAATCATGAGTTTGTTAAGGATTGGATATGCAAGCCTACTTTTTTTTTTTTTCTTGCAAGTCCTTGAATAATGGGCAGATGCGAGACTATTAGAAGTTTACTAATCATGGTTATTTTTCAAAGGAGGTGATAAAAATTATCCTGACAATTATAAACCTATTAATCTCAAATCGGTGGTGGGAACAGTTTGTGAAAGTCTGATAAATGATGTGTGGCAGTCATTTAATGAAGTTTAAAATTTTGTTGAATAATCAAAATGGTTTAACTAAGGGAAAATCTTGCCCTAATAATCTTTTGAAAATGTTTATTTAGTGTATCTGGATTTTCAAAACGTATTTGAGAAGGTATCGCCTATAAAGTTAGTTTAAAAAACAAACAAAAATAGATGTACTGGCTCATTAAATAGAAAACTGGCTGGGTGGAGGGTTGTTATAAATGGAGTTCAATCACACCAGATGAGTATCACAATTAGGGTAGCTCTGGGCTCAGTTAGGTCATTTTCCATTTATATCTGCAACGTAGAAAAATAAATGAATGATAAATTATGTGAAGTTGCTGATGATACTTAATTTTTATGGCTGCGAGAGAATATTTTTACTTTACAAAAAGATTTAGATCATTTGGCAAGTAAATGGAAGATTACTTTGTATTTATTATGATTAAAAGCCATGTGTTTATCATAATTTTGATGGGAATAACCTTAATAATTATGCTGTTACAATTAATTAGTCTCTTAAGCTCACCCAAGTGGTGTGCTGTTGCTAGGGGTAGGGCAACTAGGATTTTAGGTTGCATCTACAGAAATATTGAATGCAAGTCTAAAAGAGTATATAATTTAATTGTATATTTAGAGTATCATGTTTAACCTTGGATGCCTTACCTTAGGCTTTCTTTGATTTTTGTACAAAGCTACATGAGGGCTATTGCACTAGCCATCCTTAATTTAGTGGTGATAAACTAGAGGGAAGCAACACCACCCACTGCTAACTCTTGAACTACTCTTTTACTAATGAATAGTGGGATTGACCATAACATTATATTGCCCCCATGGCTGAAAAACCAAGCATGATCAGTGACAGGAATTCAAACCAACAACCCCCAGATTGCAAATAGAGTGCCTTAACCACCAGGCCATGCCTTACCTTAAGGATGTATTGAATTGTTGGAAAAGGGTTCAGAGAAGAGCTACTAAGATGATACCTGGGAGGGAAAGACCATCATATATGATGACATGTTAAGATCTTTAAAAGAGAAAGTGGATCTGATTGAGGTGCTTAGGATTAAGAAAATTGATAGTAATGATGCAACATTTTTTTCTACTTAATGGTGAGAATGGTAGGACTAGGGGTGACAAATTTTGATGTGGTGAGTCATCTTCAACTCAGATAGTTGTCTTTCTAAGTATATGGCCTGTGGAAGCAGTAAACTGAGTTTAAGGAAAGCTTAATAAATATTTTAAAGTTAAGGGTCGGCTTTTTTTTTTAACATTTTAGCTCGCTGTATGATAGCATTGGTCCCTTGTGATCTACAGATTGTTTTATTATAAACTCTGTCAGTTAGGAAGGCAAACAGATTGAATATTTGCTTTAAGAAAGAAAAGTTTCATAAAAAACTTCATTCACCTTGTGGTTTCAGTTACAACACTGTACTGCATAGCTGACTGAATAAACAGTTTATTAATTGGGATAAACTTACTCATGGTACACCCTTTACTATCAATGTACTGTTGGATAGAATAACACTACTGCTCAGTTGCTGTAGCTTATTTACCAAATTTAATTTAGAATTCTTCCATTAGTGTTTTTCTTAATTTTGAGGATCAACAACTATGGTTCTGCATGGTTTTACTTTCCTAATTCAAACTTCTCACTGCCAAGTCACTTTCAAATACCAAGTGAGCTTCTGCCTGTTTTTCCTCCTCTTTTATTCCATTTGACCAACTTTCTTTCAGATCCAATTATATGTCCAAGTTAGTTGCATCTTATATTTCCCACATATATATCTAGCAGTTTTCTCTTTGCATATTTTATGACTTACAAGGTTTCTTTTTACACAGCTGATTGTCAATCAACACATTTCAAATGCATCCAACTGTCATTTTATTTCAGCAGACAAAAGTCCATGTTTCCACCTTTCAGAGTAGGACTGACAATAAGTAACATTTTACATTTCTAGTTTGACATTTCTCCAGAGTAATTGTGAGATTTAAGATTTTTTTCCCCCCACTTTTACCCTTTGGTTTCTACATTTTCCACAGTTGCTATCACTACTGATATTCATCCCTCTGTAGGTATACTTCTCTACGTGTTCTGTGATCCCTAACATTTAACAAAGTGTTTTTTGTACAAACTGAAAGAATTACTAGAGATATGAATTATTAAATTGCTTTTTTACAATAAAATTAAATTTGTTATTACTTTTATGTATTTAAAACCTTTGAAGTGAAACTTCATTAAAGCAAACAGCACACTCATTATCCAAGATTGAGCATGTGTACCATAAATTTATCTTACACATTTAACTAGTCAAACTAGAAGAATGTATAAAATTGAGTATTAGATATTTTACACTATGTTGGTTTGACTTCTAGAAAAATTCATATTATTGAGAGTTTAAATAAGCATAGGATCCATTATACAGTTGTGATATTACTCTTATTATAGTAACAGTGTCATCGATTAAAAAAACAAATCAAACAGTGTTGGTTTAAGTATTATTTATTTGTCTCATATACTGGACCCTAAAAGCAAGAGCTGCTAAGTAGTTTAGTGCAATACAGTTTTTTTTTTTTTGAAGTAGTTTAACTCCACACAAGACACTGTGCATGAATATAGTGTTATTTACTTGTACCACATTGATAACCCTGAGCTGTTAATGTAAAGTATCCTTATCAACTTTTTCACATAGGAATACTTAATATACAAAACATATCTACTGTAAGTCTGTAGTACTACTCAAAAAGTAACTTCTCTACTTCACCATAAACTTCCTAATCTATCAAATACTTTAGAAACTACTTAATCTTTTACCTGTAAACCCTCTATGTAACCTAAAGTTCATCTGGTTAACAGCTAACGATTATTAAACTTTAATCAAGTTCTTTATCTTAAACCCTGTAAATAATTCAGTGTGCAACAAATGGTCAATAACCTTGCAATCTTTTAGGGGTAATTTAAATATCTGCTAACTTCACACACAAAAAAGTAAAGGTTATATTATTTTCAAACTTTTCATTACCCACTTAAAAAAAATGTATAAATCAAAAATCAGAAACACAAGTATCATCTTTCATTGTTAATTCCAAACCAAAATAACATTTTAAAGTTTATGCTTTAAGTACTATAAATTATCACAAAAAATAATCTTAGACATTACATCTCACCAGATGCAGTTAGTGTATATTTTTTATTTGGAAACTTCAGTAAAACTGCATTTTTGTTTTTTGTTTTGCTTCATCACAATGCACACACATACACTTCTCCCATAAAGGCATTAATACATTACGTAAATACAACTCCATTACAAAAGGTAACATGCTATAGAAAAATAGATTGGTTTCTTTGAAGCCAAAAACACTGTGCAAGATATTAAGCATGAAGCACTTTTTGCAGCAAAACATATGACTACTGCTTCAAAATTGTGAAAAAACAAGAATGTTTACGGATCATTAACGATAAAATCAATGCCACGGCTTTGAAGACGTCCAAGGAGGGAAGTCTTGGCAAATGCTGCACCAGGGGTAAGGACACCGCCCCTATGGAAAACAATAAGCTAATGAAACAGGTAACAAACTTTGCAGTAATCATTTATCCTCTTGTAAGTTCTTCAGCATAAGTGTAGGATCAAACACAACAGAAACAGTTAGTTGACACTGGTTTTAGATTCTAGTATACTGCTTCCTTGACCAAGGTATTATAATTTTCCTCAAGACAAAAAAATAGAACACACAGTATGCAAGTTTTAAGAAAGTAAAATTATGATTTATGTCAAATTTAACAATTTTGGTCAAGGATAACTAAATTTTAAAATATCACAAAACCTTTTTTATATATATATGACCATAATGATTTTATACTTTAAGAGACATATTGGAGATATAATAGATTTCATAACTGTTAATAAAACACTCTTGAATCAAGCTTTCTCCTTAACTTGTAAGGTATAAGACAAAGAGAAATTTGAACTTCTCGTACAATGTATGTACTACACTTTATTTGACTACTGAAACATTGTTTGGCAAACAAAATTTTTTTATAAGAAAATAGATTTTGATGGGATTGAATCCTTGCCCTCACATATGAAGCACGTGTTGTATCATACGAGTCAAAGTCGAAAGATTGTTTTCACATTATTAAGCAGGATAGTATATACAAGCAGAATAGAGTTACTGTATTTAGATTTAAAGTAGTACAGAATAACTATAAACAAAATATCTATCTGTACACAATACATTTTGTACAATTACCTTATCTTTATGGATAATATCCATTGTTGACTAGGATATTCATATTTTTTCTGAAAAGTAACATTATAAAGAATTTTTAAAATTATGGTATCAAAAAGCATAAAAAAATATCAACTGTTTTGATTTCTTGCCATTTCACTTTTCCCCCCCTTCCATAATGGTATAAACTCTTTTTTACACTCTCCCTTAAAGTATTAGTAAAGCATCAGATCCACTATCACCAATAATGAAAATAACCTAGTAGGTAAACTCTTGCTATATGTATAAAGCCTTTTTAAACTTTTGGGCTAATTGTTGATTTTTAGGCACCTGTATTGAGATAATTGAAAATGTATAATACTTATAAAACATTCAATTTTTAAAATCAACTGTTAGCATGGTTTTTGTAAACTTCGTGCGTGTGTGTAAGTTGCTTTCGTATATTGTCTGAAATCTGTAATTACCTTATTTCTCACAAACTGTTAGCTGTAGAACATCAAAAAATTAATAAAGTTGTGGCAGTGACAATTAACCCTTTGTTTACAGCTTATCTAAGTCAGCCTACCACCCCATGTGCAAATTTTCATGAATTTTTGAGGTGGGCCATTTAATATTTTGCACACAAAATGCTTGCATCATATATTTTCAACCACAGTTGAAGGGTTAAGGCTAACTTGTATATTATATAGCAGGTAAACTTGTGCTAATGAAACATATTTAAGCTTTAGGCCTAATTGGTGATTCTTAGGAGCCTCCTGGAATTTTTATTGATATGTAATTGTATTCTGTTACTTACAGACCACGGGAAGGTGTTTCCTTGTATGTTCATGTTACTGAAGTAATTGTCTTTAATGTTATAAACATCAGTTTTGCACATGTATAAATGTAAAAATATCACTACAATTAACCAAGAGAAATATTGGATTTCCAGGGGTATGACCACACACAAGTGGACTGACTGACATAGTTTTTTCAGTTATAGATGTAACACTTACTTTCCAGGCATTTTGTCCTCATCTTTCAGAGTTGTCAAACCACAGTGCACCAAGAAAATTGAAGTAGCCAAATAGGCAGCATCTAAAAGAAAAGAAAAAAAAAAGGAAGTAAAGTTTACTGGTGTATGTGTGTGCCTGGATGATTCATACAACAATTTATCAAAACAAAATGGATAGCAATCACTTGGAAGCAAGACAGGATTAGCTTTTTTAGAAATAAAAACAAACTCTGAAATTTGTATGAAACTGCATTTGATTTCATATCAAATACCAAATATGGTATTTCAGCACGGGCTCAGTCCCTGGGACTGACCTCATAACCATTTTGTGCTTGTTATAGTTTAAGCTATAACTTAAATTAATAAGCAAATGTTAAGAAAATTTGGCAGATTATCAGTAAACATTACAGTGCTTTCATACTCAATAACTTAGGTCTTAAGGTTTGTAAAGCAATGTTTTTCTCCTGCCTTTTTTTCTATCTATCATGCAAAGTAATTTTCATTTTAAGACTAAAATACTTTTATGCATCAGAAAATTTCACATGTGAAATCTTTATAACATCCAGATAGTTATCAAAAGTTTCTTAAGAAACAAACTATTTTATCTGTTATTTTCAGTAACTGATCTCTATGGGTTTGGTAGATTTAACCAATCTTGCAACCACCATAAAAAAATTAAGAAATAAATATAAATTCTCTTACATTCTAGAATAGCTTAAATCTCATAACATTATACACACACACACACTATATATATATTATTATATTGACCTTTCAGCCATGCCTGGCTAACAGAAGTTACAATGACAAGGTTCACATGCACTCGTGCAAAGTCACATTTCAATTATTAAACATTATACATGTCTATAGGCCCGGCATGTAATCTGAGGGTCACGGGTTCAAATCCCCGTCACACCAAATATGCCAACCTCCGCCTTTGCCTGGTCCCAAGTCCAGGATGAAAAAGGAGGAGGGTTGGGTGCGGGGCTAGCAACTCCACCCTGTAAAAACCAACCTGCTACAAGTAACTGCAACAACAACTTTCTGTTGGTGAGGTGTTGTTACGGCCCTATGCTCCACTGGGAGTTTACAGGAATAAAAAAAAAAAATATATGTATATGTATATAGATTATTGCTATTTACAAACAAGTTCTTCAATTTTTTCTTAAAACATAGAACAGCAAATATAGAAGTGAAGAAAACAATTATCTCTTCTAGTTATGACCTTTGTACTCGGTTTCTGCTTGACATAGGTTGCTAAGCATTTAAAAATGTTGCACATGGAGAATATGAAACAGGTTATTTAGGTTATTTTTTATATATATATATATATACACACACACACACACACACACACACACACACACACACTATTA
>NW_013669402.1:45024-46938 GCF_000517525.1 Limulus polyphemus
CATTTGAATAACTAACAAATAATAAATTACTATATCAATACCAATTCCACTATAATTTATCAAGCTTAGTAACTAAGATGTATTTTAGTCTAACAATATATGAAATGAACAGACCAAAGACACCCTACCTCCTTGAAATCTTGGTTCAAAAGAAAGACATGGCATCCAAACATGTTAAAATGGTTGAGAAAGCCACTAGGAGTACATTCTGAGCTTCCGATTTGCTATTCATGTCATACATAGAAGTGTATATAAAGGAGCATTTCCAAAAATGGAAGGAGTTGGGCGGGGTATCACTATATTTGATTTATTACTTGAGCAATATCTTAGACAAATAGAAAAGATAAGACCTTATTTTATATTAACTTGTCAATATCGGTAATTTGAGTTTCTAATTTGTACAAAAATATAGACTTAGTAATATGACATCACAAACATTAAATTTGAACCAGTGCTGCATTCAACATACCATGCGACACACAAAAATCAATGTTTTCCAAGTTTGTTTTTTTTAATTTACTTTTAAATCAACAAATTGAGTAATGTATAGTACTAACATTTGAATTATAGTCTACAGTTTGATACCAAACTTATTGACATAAATTCATGAAATAGTAGTTCAATAACAATTTGAATGCCAGTCAACAAACGAGATGACATGGCCTTTCACCTGCAACCCTTCTGGAAATGATTAATGGGTATTAATAAAGGTTACAAAGTGAGAATAAAATATTTAAATTGATAACTGATGTATTGATATCTATCTAATAACACAGAATTAGAACAATACAGACGAACAAACAGATGACATAGCCTTTCACCCATGACCCGTCTCGAAAAGGATAATAAACTATAATGTTTAAAAACTACTTATCCAATACAAAAAGGTGCATTTCTACTATGAGTGATGATGTTGGTTTAGCCTACTAATAAATACATGCACTGACTTTTCCTAGTCATTTCTGGAACTTCACTAAAATCACAAAGAAGTGTATTTTTATGTTTTATTAGTATTCCACTTACTATCTATCAAGCAGTATAAACGCCTCTAACATACTAACAGTAGGATTATATTATGAACTAATCTTTAACCACCCTTGAATATGTACAACTCTTTACCTGGCCCCTTGACAACAATAGTCAGGTTTTTATCTGGCTTGTCCTTGTGCTGGTCTGTGGGATCAGTCAGCTTTTCTGTCCATCCTTCACCATGAATGGTGCAGGTGAAAGAATTATCCTTGACCTACGAGATTATAGATTTAAAGAAAACAAAAAAATAGACATCTACAAATTTTACACACACACACACAGTAATATTTCAGTATAAGTGGCTTTAGATGTTATGTTACTTCAGGTAAGTACAGGACTGACACCATTTCCCTGAGCTAAAACAGCACTATTACTGTACTCAAGATTCTCACTAAAATATTAAAAAAAAAAACAACACAGATACGTAAACAATTAACATCTGGCATTAACAATGGTAATCATGCATTTTTTCTTTTAATAAAAATTAAATTTCTGAAACTACTAAACAGAAAATTTTTTTTTCAAAGTTACGTTTAATAAATTAAAAAGAATTTAGTGACCTGTTCTCTTGTTGGCCCACCACGGGAAAACGTACCCAGCGAAAAGAAGCCTGGAAACTAAAAAAAAATAAGGAAGAAATTAAAACAAAAACCATGCTATGAAGTTATACTCCTTAACAATACACAACTAAATATTAATGCCCAAATTGTAAATATTACTATAACAGATTAAGAATTATTTTTATATTATGACTTTTCTATACATTCTACAATGCTCAATAAGCTTAACCAGTTTTAACATTTATGTACGGTTTCCTAGTAAAATATTCAAATACCACCGGCACAATGCCCATTACTATGAACAGATTTCTGAAGAAGAAGAAAC
>NW_013669402.1:47391-48532 GCF_000517525.1 Limulus polyphemus
TTCAGAATTTTGTGAAACTGTGGTTTCAAAAACCCAAAATCTTAAGAAATTTTTTTGTATGCTCCAATTAAAGAAAGTCTACCAAGGTAAATTAGTCATTAAACATGTACTTTAAAATTTAACCTTATTTGCCTAGGCATCATTTACAGCACTTCTTGAGGTTTTAGTGACTTACATTAAAAATTATTAAACTACTTTTTATTTATGTTACTCCAATTATATAGCATAAAATCTTAGCTAATAATCCATATTTTAATAGAATACAAGTTAAGTTCTTAACTTTATAAGGTAATATTTAAAAAAATCTTGAATTTCCCTTAGTATGACATTTTCTCTAGGCATCTCCTCTTCTCTATTGTATTCCCCACCCCTCCAATAAGTACGAAATTAAACAAATTACTTGCTATAAAATAGTTATTGCTCAGACAAACCATAACTTTTATTGCCTTCAATTTTGTTTGGTTACAGAGACATCAAGTAGAAAATCAGACCACTCTTGCCACACCCACCTGTCACATCCTCTCTTTCAAGATTTGTTAATAGCTCTGTCTCTTACATTTAATTTATTAGGTCGTCAAGAAATTAATGTCACGTTTTGGAACACTTCCATCAACCACCCCCTCCTCCAAAATGTAAATCATGTATAATAGTTAAATGAACTGCTTAAACGTCACGTTAGTGTAAAGTTTAGTATACTCTAATCCCTTATAGTGATGGCACATGATGAGACACACACATATACACATTTGGTATGTAATGCTATTTGAATACAAAAAGGGAAACGTCTCTGTAGCCACAAAGAATATCAAATAAGTTTATGGAAATGTTTTGAATGTTTGTAAGTGTCAATGATGGTTCAACAAATTTCTTTCAGGTGAAATTTGCCTTAAAAATTGTGATGGTGAACTGTCAATGCAGAGATCTATAGTCAGCAACTGGAATGTTTAAATCAAGTCCTTCATCAGAAATGCCCTTGACTCGTAAATCAAAAAAGTGTTCTCCATGATAATGCACATCCACATGTGGCACATTTGATGCAACACAAGATTATGGATTTGAGTTGGGAAGTTCTCCCCCACTCACCATATCCTCCAGATATGGCACCATCAAATTACCATCTTTTATGGAAAGTGTTAAAGAG
>NW_013669402.1:48542-56582 GCF_000517525.1 Limulus polyphemus
GATTTCTTTAATCAGGGCATTAACAACCTGATTGTAAGATGGAAAAGCATCATCGATAAGAATGACGTTATGTTACATTGTTTTCTGAATGGAGAATTATAAATTTCTCCATTAGAACAAGTTTCATTCCCACAAAAAAGTTAACTACTAGCTTAGATGAATTTGTAACAGCTCTTGTCACATAGTTAGAAAGCCAGGAAAATTGTCTGCTTTTTGCATGTTCTTATTCTATGTTCTTTGGTGCATTACTTAATTAAATAAAAATTCTTTAGCACATTACTATCATTAACAATAAAAAGTATGCTTAAGTGTAACCAACAGTAGACATAATAAAAAAAAACAACTTGCGTAAGTACTTTATTTCTTGTTTTTCATGTCTATTCTTTATTTATTACTATTACAGAAGTTACTAAAATGTAAAAATAGTAATCTCTTTAGGTTAGATTAGGTAAAATAAATAATAATACTATAATAAAATGTTTCACGAGGCATGCATGCAAGCAGCTCGTGTGCAAAAATTCAATAGCATAATGTGACCTCCCCATTTGAAACATTTAAATTGTATTTAGAAGGATTTAGAGATTACACAAATGAAATTGAGATTTGAGATGAAGAAAAGTATTTTTAATCTTAACATGAAAGTCACTTTGCATACAGAAAATTCAAAACAAATAGCATTGAAATACTAGATATATTCAGGGACAAATTTGTTTTTTAGTTTATTAATAATACTTCATTAAAAAATTTGTTTACTGAAAGACTGCCAATTTTCATGAAGATATACACACACACACTATATTAAAATATTAAAAGTTAGTATAAAAGCTATAAAGATTTTAAGAGTTCAAAGATGTCACATGGTTGGTCAAATTAACCGAGGCCATATTGAGAGTTAAAGCAATAAATATGTAAATTTTCGGTTATAAATTATATATAAAAATAGGATGTAAAGTACAGTTCGTATAAACTTTAGCAATTAACCTGATACTTTGTAGTGTGACAGACAAACACTAGGAGTTTTAGAGAAGTCAGTGACTAGATATTCTAAATGCAACTCCACTGATTACTCTTGTTCGTCATAAGTTTACTGTAGAGTATAAAAATAGAAACTGAAAGACTGAGGACTATTTTGCATTTAGTTGCAATTTGTACATAATTTATACATGCACTACTTATTATCAGTTTTATTCTATTACTACAAATATGGCTTGTGCTATTCAAGTTTAAAACCAAAAAGTCAATTTGCTAACTATACTTAATGTTATTCTATAAATATAAACCTTACCTTTTCCAGCAAATACCTTCCACACTTGTTGGAGGCCATTAGAAAAAAGATTGTGGCCATAAACATTGTTACTAGACATGCAAGCAGAGATGACAAATGGAAATATGTCTGTACTTGAACCTGAATCACAAATAGATTAATTAGTTTATATGCTAATTATAACCTGTTTTTAAAAATACTAACTAATCTAAACACTTGCTACACTGTTTCATAATGACTGGTTTTATACCTAAAGAATAACAAAATTACACATTCAATAAACTTATGTATTAATGTTTGCTGCCTTTAGTAAATCTGGCTATGATTGTTGGTAGAACTTTATTCCATAGATATATCTAGGTTCACAGAAATCTTTGAAATACAGGATGAAGCAAAAATCCTGCACCACAATGACATTTCCAAGTCTTACCTTTACTAAGTCATGCTTACTTCACTAACTTTCTTTGTAAAATAATTGGTTGGAGATGTCAGCCTCATTTTTGATAAAGTGACATTGGGCTATCTGCTTTGTCCACAAGGGGGAATTGAATTCTACACTTTAGCATTGGAAGTCCATAAACTTATAGCTGTCCAACTGGAGGACAAAAGTATGAGTGAAAAAGATCCTGTTGCATGGCAATCCTAGACTTAGTCAGCAGCAAGTCTTAATAGAACTTAATCTAAGGAATCCTGGATACCAGTGTCCTTTGTCTTACCCAACTGTAGGTATTTTGATTTCAATACTAAAAAACAAACAACTTTGTTCTGTTGTTAATCATAAACTCATAAGAAGACTTTACACTGCAATGAAAGAGGACCTTTCAACCAAAAACTCCGTGAAGCATGTTCTAGGTTTCCATCCCTATAATTTGTACATATCCCAGAAAATAATGCAAACTACAATATAGAGGTTTGTGAATATTTCATGGCCATGGTACAGGAATAACTTTTGCCTCATTCGTAGAAACAAGTTAGCCCACCAGGTAACCTTGCACTTTTCCAATGTATAGGAAATCATGGATTAGTTGCATAACCTGCATGTTCTCTCTCTTTTTTGAAGTGGAATATGAGATGCAACCTGACAAGTTACACTGTGTCACGATACAAACAAGTTACACTGTGTCACGATACAAACAAGTTACACTGTGTCACGATACAAACAAGTTACACTGTGTCACGATACAAACAAGTTACACTGTGTCACGATACAAACAAGTTACACTGTGTCACGATACAAACAAGTTACACTGTGTCACGATACAAACAAGCAGATTTCACGTAGTTGTAAGAGCTGGACTTAAGAAATAATGAAGGTGTGTGACTTGTACAAGACAAAAATTAAAACATTTCCTAATCAGACATATTTTTACTATGCATTGAAAATAAAATAAAGATTACAATGTTGTTAGTTCATTATTAAAATGGTGATTAAGGTATTGAAATATCACTTTAGTAAATTTTGGTGGATTTTTTTTTATTATTATTAATTACAGTTTGAAGGTTTCCAAGAAACGAATCTTCAAAGAACAAGCTACTTTATACTTTAAATATTCTGTCTCTGAAGCTTAAAAGTTAGTTTTTAGTATATTATTAACCAGCAGCTAACCAACTACAAAGCATGACTTACATGACAAATATGTACAAGTTACAAAAAAAAAGTATATGAAAGAACTGGTTAACCTCATAAATATTAAAAAAAATTCAGCTTACTGGTCTTTCTTTCAGATAATTGAAGCCAAACATCTGACTACGTAGCACCACAGAACGATCACTTCCCAAAAATGGAATACACCAGCCATTAACAACATCACTCTTGAAAAGAACTCCTCTGAAATATACTCAAACAAATCAGATATTTATATAACAGATTCCAAGTATAATCTTGTATTTCTCAAGCAAAAAAAAAATTTCTTTTATCACTTTCTTGTTACAAAGGAGAACTCCCATATTCAAATGAAAAATCTATTCTAGCTAGGATATATTCCAAAATTGTTGACCAAGAGCTCTTACAAACTTCTCCCACTTTGTACTATAACTTGCAATGGTACACCTGCATGTACACAGAATTCAATATTGAGACAATCATAGAAGGGAAACTGAGAAATACAAGAGATTCACTTTTGAAAGTATTTTTAACTCACCGGCGCTTCAGAGGGAAATTACTTTTTGGCAGTGGTTCCTGGAAAAGAGTATCATTCAGTTGTTTCCTCAAACTTTTAAGCTCAGAAGCATGAGCCAAGCCATAAATAGCTGATTGCCAAGTTCCAAAGTTGACTTTTGATCCCTATGAAAAATATATGAACACATACATTTATATGATGCCAAATAAACAAGTTGGCCTTTGTTTCAAACCTACAATTAAAGACAGATTAATTTTGGAAAAAACATCAAATTTGAAAACAACCAACTACAAAGACAATAAAATCATATTAAACTATTAATGCAAACACAAAAGATCAAAACAAACAAGTAATTCCAGAAGGTTTGGGTTGGTTGGATTAGACAGACATTTGGCACTATTTTTGAGGTCTTGGTCACCGGACCTGACCCACGACAATGAGAACCAACATGCAGAAGTTAACTTGTAAATGTAAAGTAAAACGATGTAGCAGTGAAACATGCTTGAAATGTTCTAGATGTGGTTGTGAATGTGATGGTTTAAGTGTAGCAATTAAGCTAAGCTGTGGGTCCAGGTCACATGGGAGAATAACATTTAAAGACATCTCAATCAATTTGACATACCAGCTAAATTGAAGAATCGTCAGTTGATTACTGCATTGACAGCGAAACAAAAAATGAGCCCAATAATATTGTTATCTTCAAAGAAGGGACTGGAATCATAAGAAATCATTAGTTTCAATATTTTGTGAAACTAACAGCACAGTAAAGCCCAAAGATGCAGCGTTAAAGTTGAAGCAGATGCACAATGCATTATAAGGTGATGTCCCTAGCGATTCTCAAATTAAAAATTGCCATTTATGCAATGAAGAGTAAATATAAGAAGGATGGTATAATGCCCAGTATGGTACCACCATAGTACAATTCATATACATTTCATCATGTCATATTTTCGTTAACAGTTTTATTATTATTATTATTATTATTATAGAAGTTGTGCCAAGCTTCATTCATCGAGATCTACCAAAATAACCCTAAATCACCAGTTTCTGGAATAACCACCATAGGCTCAGTACAAAAAGATGCTGGGCTGGCTTGTGTGGAAGCTGTTAAGATCAAATTTGTTAAGCTTTGATATATGTGGAATTAGCTTGTGTTGTTCAATTTTAAGATGCATTTATTTTCTTCTTTTTTTTCTTTCTTACATAACGAAATAATGGGGATTTTTACCTAAGTTTTATTCAACAAACAATAATGCATTCAGCATAATTTAAAAAGAATAATGATTTGTAAAATTATGTTGGAAATTAATGGGAAAAGTTTTTTTTGCCTACAAGATTTCTTGTGATGTATATAATTTATGTTAAAAATAAAAACCATCTTATTTGTTAACATTTTATCAAAGCCATATGTAAAATTTAATACAAAATAAAAAAAATTACAGAACAAATTCCTATGGCTAGATTTAATTGAAAATATTTTAAATAAAATTGTAGGTTAATAATAAAATGAAATCATTGAAACCTATAAATACATGTGCAACTACTTACTAGCTAATTATTAAAAAAAAAATTGTAAAATATTATTCACATTAGTTACTCTATTATAAACACTAGAATTTTACCTTAGGTCCATTCTTGAGACTCATAAAAGTTTCCACTGAATTGACATCACCTTCAAACAAATAAATGATTTGAGTTTTTTAAATGTTACAAACAGTGCTGAAAATTAAAAATGATTGGTTCAAATTGTTTCTTTTTCACTTAAATAAATACTGTGAAAACTGGTAATATAAATATAGTTTGTTTGAGAGACAATTACTTTCTTCAAAAATATCAAGAGAATGAAATATCAGCAAGTAAATTGAAAGAATCTATGTACACAATTAAGAGCAGGTTAAACACAAAAACCCAAAAATACAGCTAGTCAGGTCAAATTTTAAGTGTCTTAAATGCTTGTATTTCACAACTATATTCACTATATAGTCATATTAGTCATTGTCCTATTTATGGTGTTTTACAAGTATATTCGTTAATTTTATGGATTAATGCACATTTGAAAATCATTAAAAAAACAACTTTTGTACTCCTATATTTAAACTTTTCAGTGTGCATTTAGCTATGAATTATCTTTAAAATGACACTATACATTGTCAGAAATATACTGTGATTTATCTTCAATACACAAAAATTAACAGCAGGTTGAATGCAATCCACGAGTACTAAACCATACTTTTCCACATGAATGTGTAACAATAGCTAATAATCTGTAGAAGTGCCAACTTACCAACAGTTGGATGAGTGAGACAGGTTAAATGTAATTTTTACTGGTGCCTGTCAAGTTCCTTGTAGTTTATCACAGACAATAAACTTGTATTTGGCATGTTTTGTCTTTACTACTTATACGTACAGTCTGCAAGTATGATCAGTTTTTATGCTGCATACAGGGTTAAATGAACAAACATTAACCCTCTCATTAAGGGCCCGATCCCTGGGACCAACCTCAACCATTTTGTGCTTGTTATAGTTTTCATGCTATAGCTTTTAAATTATTAAATGCATCTTCACGAAATTTAGCAGATTATCAGTAAACATTACAAGGCTTTTGTACACAAAATATCAGATTTTTTTTTTTAATGAAGTCTTAAGGTTTTGGTTTTAAGTAATGTTCTTCTAGTGCTTTTTTTCTTTTCGAATGTTGACTATCCAACATGCAAAGTAACTTTCATTTTAAGATTAAAAATACTTTTATACACCAGAAAATTTTCAAATTTCACATACAAATTCTTTATAACCTCCATATAATTATCAAAAGTACATGTTACCAGCTTGAAGTATTGTATCAAAAGAACAAGTTGAAATCATAATACTTCAAAATGGCTGAGAAATTCACTAGGGGACATTCTGAGCTTTCAATTGGTTATTCACGTCATAGGCAGAAGTATGTGTGTATGATGAAGTATTTCCAAAAATGGAAAGAGGTGGGCAGTGCCACTGTGTTTAATTCACCATGAGCAATATCTCCGCAAATAAAAAAGATAAGAGGTTCTTATTTTATATTCTAGCTTGTTAATATTTGTAATTTCAGTTTCTAATTTGTATGAAACTATACACTTAGTATTTTAACTTCACAAACATCTAATTTGAACCAGTGCTGCATTCAACATACCACATGCCACACAAAAATTGATATTTAGGCATGTTTTTTAATATATATTTAAATTAAGAAATTAAATGCATAATATTATAATTCAAATTTTAATATCATACCAAACTTACTGACATAAAATAGTTCAATAAAATTTTGAATGTGAGTCAACAAACGCGATGACATGGCCTTTGACTCATATGGAGAGGGTTAATACAGTGTGTGTATCTTCACAAATTTGGCAGACTTTTAGTACATGTTACTAGTATTTTGTACACCAAAAATAAGTTTTTTAAATGAAGTACTTTTATTAAAGATTTGTTCGTGAATATATTGAGTATTTGTTTTGAATAGTCCATGTGCAAAGTGATTTTCATGTTGAGATTAAAAATACTTTTCTTCATCTCAAAAATCTCAGATTTGACTTGTGTAATCTCTAAAACCTCCTAAATACATTTCAAATGTTTGTTTTCACTAAAACTTTATTTCATCTGTTATTTTCTCTACCCTAACTGTATACAAGGTTAGTCAATTTGACCGACCTCCTAAAAAATAAAACAATCTAAACTACCACTTTTTTTCTTTCTAGAATTACTTCAAATTGTAACATGAAACTACATTCATTTATCCTAAGTAGCTTTAAACTCGTTATAGTATATGTCTATTTATAATTAAATTTTATTGTTTTATTACCCTTTGAATTGTGTCTATCTACTACTCATGGCATTAAAAGTTGTAAATCACTTGGGGAACATGGAGATCACATTACACTGTTGAATTAAGTTACCCACGAGCTGCTTGCATGTGTGCCTCATGAAACATTATCATATTATTATCAATTTTCCTAATTTAACCTAAAGATATCCCTATTTTTTACATTTCAGTAACTTTTATGATAATAAATAAATAAAGTACTTACCCGATTCTTTTTATTTCTTGTTGACATTTACCCCCCCCCCCTTTTTATTATTATTATTATTATAAATAATACTAATGGTAGTAATGCACTAAATGATTTTTATTTAATTAACCCCTTACCTACCAGGACCATTGTTTTAACATAAGAGCAAAATCACATTTGTGCATGGGATGTGTGTGACTATGATTTTTGTATAGTAGCTTAAATCATGCTATACATATATTTATATTAATCATTATATTGAAAGATTAACTCAAAACAGATATAATTTTAGGAAAGAAATTGATCTAAGAATGTTAGGATTAAGATGTATCGAGCAGTGAGTGCATGGTCTTTACGTGAATTAGGCTTAGCAATTTGAACTGAAAGTGTTTGTGATTTTTATATTCTTTTGCATTTAAATTAGTGGTTTTAAGTTCAATAATTTATATCTAGTTCATTATAAAAAATATGATTCATTATTTCGAATGATAACCTTGTGTGATTTGTACATACTACTTCTACTAGTGTGTGTGTGTGTGTGTGTGTGTGTGTGTGTGTGTGTGTGTGTGTGTGTGTGTGTGTGTGTGTGTGTGTGTGTGTGTGTGTGTGT
>NW_013669402.1:57582-76889 GCF_000517525.1 Limulus polyphemus
GTGTGTGTGTGTGTGTGTGTGTGTGTGTGTGTGTGTGTGTGTGTGTGTGTGTCAGTCATTATGGACTGGAAGATGAACTTAAAAAAAAAAAAGACCCAAAACTCAAGCGCTTTTGTATAGTTCACTAGCCTTCATTTTCAGGTCTTTTTTTTATACTCATTACACCTTTTGTGCGATCCTGTGTGCTAACTTTTATCAGAATCAAACTGCAAAATATTTAGTTAAGTTTAACAATCCAAGGTCTTTACTAAAATATCAAAATGCTTAGTTTATGACTACTCCAAATTTTTCAGAACTTACATTTGACAGAGTACTATCATTATTGACTTAATAATTTAATCTTCCAAGGCCTTTATCAGAATATTTAAAGTATAGCTTATTTTATAACTACTTCAAATTTTTCAGATAGTTCAAAATTTATATTATCTTTTTTTTTATCAATCAATTGAATATCTAAATTTAGCAAATAAATATTTAATTTCTTAGTTGTTCTTTTCTAGTATTTTAATGGAAAAAACAAAAAAAGTCACATCTTAAAGTATTAAACATTTACTTATGTTAAATAACATGTTCCATACCACAACAAACTAGGAACTGCAGTTTCAAAACACAATCTCTCATTATGTCATTTTTTGGATAGCTCAAAGTCGAGAATTATGAAAACTAGGTTTTTAATACAAATGTATTCTGATAACATTTGAAAGACTAAAATATAGAAAAACTACAAATGTTACAGAATAAAATATCGTGGGGTTTGCCTCATATTTAAATTTACACACAAACTAAATGTCCTCAGCTCAGTTAATTACCAGTACTTGCATAAACTCAAAAAAGTATTTACTTTAAAAAATGAGTAAGTGTTATTACTATTCATACAAATCAAGAGATATTACAATATCTTACTTAGAGAGAATAACAATCCTATACACTTAAGCCAAATCTTCCAACTATACTTAATACAATATTTATATCATTATTATTACTGACCACAATACAGAGCTCCTCATTAAATAACTTTCTGTAACAGGGCTAGTGAGTTACAATTCCTTTATTAGTTTTGTAAAGACTAACATTATTTTCTGCCATCTGATCATATAATAAACTAATCTTTTATGAGATTAATCCCACAGAACTAGGAATATAACAAAAATGATTTAATCTCACCATCAAATTTTTGTTTCAAGAAGGAAATTCCCATTTCAGCTGGAATGCTATCAAAACCACATGCTCCAATGACATAGATGCCAGCTTCCTTTGCTTCCTCAAAGTATTTTAGTTGCATTTTTTCCAAGTACTAATGAAAAAAAAATCATAACTTCAGACAAGTGACCAAACAAAATAAATCTTATGATTTCAAACACTCGCAAATCTCCATTAGTTGTTAAGTTCCATCTTTCCCATAATAGTATTTCAGGATTTAATTCACTTCCAGACCTCCTATCCCTAAAAATGAAATATTTTAAGAATGCTTTAAAGAAAAAGCTGTCAGACAAGGTTGATTTAATTTGGATATGGTCAAAATATTAACCTTCACTAGAGCTGGGTGATTTAACTCAATTACCTTTATGCATTGATTAAATGGGTTAATGCCATTAAAATAATCATGCTTCTGACTATCAATGTTTAATTATTCCAACTATCTAGAACTCAAAATTACAATCATGTCTAATAATTTCATGAAAGTAATCAACTCAAGTATTTCACAATAACAAGGTCAATAAATTGATACTTACAACTTTTAAATGCTATATTAATTTTATTAAAATAACAAAACAAAGATGAAATTATAAATTTGCTTCTACAATATACTTTAACATACAGAATAATATAAAAACGCTCCATGATCAATACATATAAACAGGCCGTGACTACAATATAGCCTTCATGAGACTTAGAGAAAATTGTTTTTGAAATAACTCCACTGACCCTGGATAAAAAAAAATAATAATAACCCTGAACACTTTACATCTTTTCTTTAAAAATATATCCAGAGAACATAGCCACATTTTTATGTTTATCAATAAACATTTTTACCCATTATTTATGTATTTTCACGAAATTTGGCAAACTTTCAATAAACATTCAGTCTTTTGCACAGTAAAAATCAATTTCTAATGAAGTATTTCTGCTAAAAATTAATGATTCAATAAAGGAAGATGAATATTGAGCAATACGTGTCTTCATTTCTTTTCTCAAAAACATTACATGTAAAGAATTGGAAACAGCACTGTCAAGTGTGAAATACTTAAATAAGACAATGTTAGTAATATGGATAATAAATTACAGACAAAACTGTCAAACTTTGTAACGAACCATTGGTAAAACTTCTGTATTTAGATATATATGTGGCATAAATATCTAGAAAACTGCTTGGAAAACTTGGGTTCATTTTATCTTGTGGATAATATTAATTTATTAAAAGTACATAATTGTATGTACAATTCAAAAAGTAGTTTCCTTTCACTACATCTTAAGAGTGTAGAAGCTTAGTAATGCCTACATACTACTGAGAAAGAATATAAAAATATTACAATCTATATATATTATTTACTTTAATAATTTCAATATTTTATTAACTTGAGTTTTGGTAGTTTATATTAAAAACATATGGCATGTCCTAATTGACAATAATTCAATAATAAACTCTTAAGTGTTATTAAGAAGAGGATTTGACTTGGTGCCTATAAATCAATCACAATATTTTCCTTGTGTAATTTAAAAGAAAGTCTATTCGGGCAACTGTATTAGAAACAAACACTTCAGCCTATTATAACTCATGGGGCTTATGGTATATAAATATGCTATAAAAAGGAAATGTACAACACATTTGTTAAAAGATCAGATATGAAACTAAAAACTGAGTAACAATTCTTGATTTGACAGAATTGCATGAACTATTCTGAGAAAAGTGTACAATGCAGTGTAATAAAATTCAACAACAGAATAAGCTTGAAAAATCCTACATTGCAACCCTAATTTTTCCACAATAAACAATTTGACTTAATGTGCAATGATTAAAAATAAGGATAGAGAATCAAATACATGTGTATTTAACATTTTGCTAATTAAAAATAATTAACTGGCACATTTTACACTACAATATTATAGCATACAAAATAATGACTAATTTTATACTCAAAACCTTAATCTCCTCTACCTGTAACAAGTGAAATGGCACACATTAGATTTACTATTCTTTTCTACAGTAAAGATGTACCTAAAGTGTGCACATGTTTGGTTGTCTAAATACAATTGTTTACATTCTGTTCAACACCATGTGATTATTTATGCTCATATAAAATCAAACTTCATCTTCAAAACTGTATGAAACTTGTGTTAAATTGTATCTACTAGCAATCTCTACTCAGATATATTTGGTATTTTTCCCCCCATTATAAATGTCTCAATGTACATCATTTAAATGGTGCTCTTCTGAGGGTACTTGGATATTTTAAAATAACTTTTTATATCTAGTTAAAAAATTTTATAACCTTAAAAAAAAAGATTTTAAAAACAAGAATAGTTCCAGCCATAGGCCTGTATTAAATGCCAGTTAACCTTTTCACAATGGGCTCAGTATAATATACACGACTTCGTATACACGTTTGCACACCAGATCTTTATATTATAACTTATAATTCAGTATGAGAGTCTTCAAAAATTTGGTACACCTTTAGTAAACATTACAAGTCTTTTGTACACAAAAAATCAAATTTTTAATGAAGTATTTTTTACTAAAGATTTGTCTGTGAATATATAAAGTCTGTTCCGTTACTAGTCCGAGTGGAAGTGATTTTCATGTTATGATTAAAAATATTATTCTTCATCCAAAAAATCTTAAATTTCTTGTGTAATTATTAAAACTTCCTAAATACATTTCAAACATTTGTTTTCAGTAAAACTATCTTATCAATTATTTAATGATATACTTGAGTCTTTAGCCTGTAGACAAATCCTAAAAAGTATAATGAAAAGACAAATTGTAAAATTAGAAATAACACCAGCTATGCCTTTTTTTGGTTATTATTGGTAACGAAGTTTCAAAGTACTTCTCCTACGAGTTTGAACTCCTAAACATTTCACATTTATTTTACTGCCAACGACTAAAGTAGAACCCCGCTGAAAATAAACCAATAAATTGCCCTTGTACCATTAGACTATTTACGTGACACCCTCGTAATACAATACTACTGAAAGCAACAAAGCACATACGAAAAAATAGTAGATTCGACCTCTGTGCCGAGAACAGGATATCTTATGTATCAGGTTATACATGCTAAAAGGTTTTCTTGGAAAATTCAGAGTAATCACACTCCACTTACAATCAGTGAAAACGTTTATGCCAACAACAGGATGTGTAATTTATCGGCTTATGTATGTATCCTACAGTGTTCACAACAAGACTTTTCCAGAGTAACAACACTGCACTTTGAACCTGTCAAAACATTTATGTTGGTTCAGTGCTAATACAATAAACATTGCAATTCTTTGAATATTGGTAATCCTTTTGAGGTGTTTGGAATTTAGCAGCATAGGTGTATAAAGATGTTATTTGAGTACATCCTTATAAAATCCTATTTTTCTTTTCAGCACTTATTCATCAACCAATAAAAACTTTAGTTTTAATACTACTTATCACACTCATTCAGTTCTTCGGAAAATATTCTTGCTTGAGTTGTCACTGACTTACCTTGAAATAATAAATACTTTTACATTTATGTTATCCACACACACACACACAGAATCAAGGTATATTTCATTAAACCCAAGACATCTGTAACTTGCTTGGGTTTATAAATAAAGAATATCCGTGTTAAAATAAATTTCTCCATTCAGAGCAACAACTTGGTCATCACCATTCAACAGTCTTGTCAAAATTATTTATTTTCTCTTCCAAGCTCTTTACAAACAACTGTCAGAATCATGTGAAGCACAACTTGTTCTTTCTGTTGGTTATAAACAGACCCTTAAGAAAAGTTGGTGGAACTAAACAAGATGTTTGGAAAGAATGGTGTAGGAGGAGAAGTCACTAGTTGATTTGCTAGATACAATGATATATCAGCAAATCAAAGTGGTGGGAGGTTTTAAATTTATATTCCAGCTTACCAGAATCTAAAATTCATGTTTATAATTGTTAACCACTCGTAGACATATATACAGTAGGCGTAAAAAAATATAAACTGAGCAACAAGACATGAGGAGGTGCTATGTGAAACACAAATAAATATTCAGCTTTATATTTATATTTTCTCTTGAATTAAGAAATTAAAACATACATAATATCAAAATTTGAGATATAAGCAACATTTTGATGCCAATTTCATTGAAATAATATAATAATAATAATATAGTTACTTAAAGTTTTGAAAATTTAATTATATAAAACCTTTCTGATGATTAATGTTTGTTTTATAGTTGAAAAATGTTTAAAATAAGTACTTGCAAACTAATTTACTTTCTGTTAATGAAGGAAATACTCCATTAACCCTTTTGCAATGGATGGGTCTAACTGTGCATGACGTGGTCTTTTTGCAATTTTAATAATTGTAATAAAGTTTATTAACTTATAAAATTTTGAAAATTGTATGAAATAAGTTTATTTTCAGCTTATGGGTTACTTTCTGACTTTTCAAAGCCCTTCTTCCAAAGATTTTTGAAATAAATTTTATACATTAATTCTAACTACTTGAACAATTTTAATTTAAATACTTTAGATCAATATTGTATTGTTTTCAAACATTTATTTAGTGTAATTCATTAAAATTTAGTTCTGTACAGACCTGGGGAGTTTTGCCTGTAAACAATGTACTTGTACATTTTTTCTTTAATTTTTTTTTTCTGCCCATCCCAAAGAATAACTTTTTGCTAAGAACCTATTTCTTCAGTTTAAATGTTTCCTTTTTTTTTTTTGCTTAGTTTTTGTACAGACCTCGGTTGCAACCCTATTGTAATGCCATAAAGTAGTTTGATCATTTACTAATAAAACATCCTTGAAAACAGTTATAATGAGAGTTTAAATATGACTGGATTGGGGAAGGATTACTTTACACACCATAGTAGCTACAGTTTCTAATCCATGTGAACATTCTTGAGTTTTATATTGCATCTGTTTGAAAACCACAGAAATTTCGTAGGATTAGAAGACAAACTTCAGATCAGTTTGGCAAGTATGGTAGACAAAGAAAATAAATTCCAATGATTCAAATTGGTATTTATTGAATACTTTTACATTTATGTTATCCAAACACAAATTGGCTAAATGGCGACTTGACACTATATAATTGAATCATAATATGTCTTAAGTAAGAGCATCAGTGTTATCAGTGATTGTAAAACATGTTTTCATTGTTCGATTTACACAAGTCATTTGGGGTATTTATTGCATATTTTGAAAACAAACAAAATGTCAACCACGTGTTTATTTCAACATTAGTAATTTGTCACATAGTAAATGTTTTTATTATCTTTGAATAAAATTTATGGCAAATTTTTTTCCAGTTGTGTTTTAACCAGCTCATGAATGTAATCAATTAATGAGCCTTTGGAATAATTGATTAGCAAATTTCACAAACTCACTCAGCTTTGTTCTTCACCCATATATGGAAAAAAAAAGTTAAAGTTTTGAGAAAAGAACAAGCACTGCATGAATATGCAAAGAATGTATAACAAATTTGAATCAAGCTTATTTTCATTATTTGCAAATACAGGTCACTTCCTATTATGAATCTATACAGGAGCCTTTCTCAATGTTAATGTCAAAAGTAAAACGCCATGTTAATACTGCAAGAACATACACTACAATATTTATGATATAGTAAGATCTAACAATATTCTAAAACAACAAACCTGTGGTTCTCCACTGACATCCAGATGATGTGTTCCACTTGCCACACATGCTTTTACCACTGGTTCTCCATAAAAGCGGTACTGATCAAATACAGAAATAAATATATTGCAACAAAGACAAGCACATATATATTCAACAGTCAAATTATATATGTATGTGGTCACCTTACAAGCAGAAAAAACTGATCAAATAATACAGAAACATACTAGATATATAGCAATGACCAAAAAAATTTTTAATCTTCAAACAATTAGCATCTACCTAATACAAGAAAAAAAATTTAATGCAGCTACAGTATTATAAAGCAAAATGAAGAAACAGTTAGTGTTTGAAGATTATTTAGCTCAAACATTTACTACATATTTCTGTTACATCAATTTTAGCCATTTCTTTACATCATAACAAGATTTTATACCTTACCAAAATACTTGTGCATAAAACTGAACCTTGTTGGCACACAAGACAGTTTAAAAATTACATAATATATAGTCTATGTTTTGCTATTTTAACTAAAGAGAAATTTCCATTCTATATAAAGACTATTCACTAAACTAAAAACAATAAAATATTTAAAGCTTAAGGGAAATGTTTACTATTGCTATAAAAGATAAGGTTAGCTCCAAACTGTGCACATGCTTGCTAAACTAAACACTACACACAAAACAAGTCAGTTTTTAAAACTGGAAATTATAGACCAGTTGGTCTTAAATCTGTAATGGGAAAAATTAAGTCTGGTAAAATAAGTTCTATAAAATCACTTAAAACACTTTTTAGGACAATAACTTACCTGGACAAAGGAAAGGGGCATGAACTTGGTGTACTTAAAATTTTAGCTAAGAAAATATCAGTAATGATTGGGGAAAGACGCAGTTAAATGGATTATGTAGTAAATGGATGATAGAAAGCAAAGTTATTAATGGAGTTCAAACTGCACACCCTTAATACTGGTAGTGCCTCACGAATATTTGGGCCTTTTTCTTATTTACATTAATGATATTGATAGGGACATAATTAGAAAGATTTGGTGATGACACTGAACTCTTGGGTATTTCTAACTGTACCGATAATGTTGAGATATTACAAAATAACTGGCATGATGGACAAACGATCTTTAATAGTAACAAGTAATGTATGTAGGTTATAATTTGAATCATATTTAATATACATTGGAATAAACAGTTTGACTTAGTACAATCTTACACATGGGTGAATAACTCACTCAAGCCATCAAAGCAGTGTTCTGTTACTAGTAATAAAAATAATAAAATTTAAGGGTGTATTTATATACATTAATTAGAAGTCAAAATGAGGTATCTATACAAATTACAAGATAGGCCTCACTTGGAATATGTGCAGTTTTGGTCTCATTATCTAAGAAAAAATATTGACTTATTGGAAAGGGTTTAGAGAAAGTCCACTACAATTTCAGAGATGAAGGGGTTATCTTAAAGACAGTTTACAATCTCTACTTTTCTCTTCAGAAAAGGGTAAGAGGTGATCTTATTGAAGTTTACAAGATAATCCAGGGGATTGACAAAATAAAAGCCCCTTACTTACAACTGAATTAAGGCTCAGGTTTCTCAACTTACAAGAAACATGCCTTAAAGTTTTAATTTGAAATGCAGTTTTATTATTTAGAATTGATTTTGAAATAATTACCACAGATACTAATTATGATACATCATACGTAGCCAAAAGGAGATGCTTTCTATATGTATAATGCCCTCACTCTACCTTATCAATGTGGAATTCTAGCTGTAGTGTGAGAGGAGGTCAGTATGTTTTGGAAGTTAACATTTTCTTAAATTGAAAATGTATTTCCAATAATGTTTACCTTCTGTCACACTCTCCTGCCATTCCTCCCCACTAAGATCTGGTGTTAGAGACTGTGGATTGCATCAAACTTGAAAAAGTGATTACAGTACCAGGATAGTAGGTGGAGTGTCATGAGACAAATATTGCCAAGGGCAATAAAGTGGAGTATGAAAGACTGTAGCAAGCGAGAAAAAAAAATCAGACTAATGCTTAGATGTGCAAAGGAAGAAATCCTGGTGGTTGGGTAGTAGCTGTTGTGTGAGAGGAGGTAAGTATTGGAAATACATTTTCAATTTAAGAAAATGTTAAACACAGATCATGGATGTGTCAATAGAAGATTGATAACCTAGTGGGGGAACAGCACTACATCAGAACAGGTATGCTCTTCACCAAGAACTTAATTCATGTACTATGGGTGGAACTTTACAACGAGAAGATAAGCAACCCCAAAGTGGATAGACCTTCTCAACCTGAAGAAGTCCAAATGGCAACACCCCAGGCTTAGAATGACAGGATCTTGTATCCCTTACTCAATCTGAGGAAACAGAACCAACCTGGTCTGGAATTATGAACACTCATCCTCATTCTCCAACTGTGTAGGCGAGATAAATTCCATTTGTCTTTGGAATTATGGGGAGGACATGGAATAAACTGTACTCAATCAAGGACCCATGATTGGACCATTTGTGTGTTCAAAATTATAAGGAGACAGTGGACCCTCTTACACGAACAATGTACTGAACCAATATTGATCAAAAAGAAGGGACACACTTAACCCAACCAGATAACCAAACATCAAATCTGAACTGGTATTATGAGTAGGCTCCTGTGTAGGTTGGTCACCTCCTACAGACATCTTGGAAAGAAAAGCCAGGGACCCGGGTAGTAGGGCCTCCAACTTTGCCCTCTTGTTCAAGAGTGGAGGAATTTCACTTAACACTCTGGAGGATAAGCCCCTGCTCACCACCCCATCAGGTGTGGTAAAGACTCCCTAGCTCCACTAGTAGAATCTGGGGTGGGAGGTGGGGGTAATGTGCTATGGGGAGTCCTGAGAAACAGGTGAACCAAGTTCTCAATTTTTAAAAGCAAACCAATCCAATGATCAGCAGAGATGGGCAGGATCCCCTTATGCTTTACTCATGATAGACAATGAGTCGCAGTCAGCAGAGTACAGTAATACAACCCAATCAGCCTCTAGGTGGTCTTATGGAACACCTCATTTCTATAGAGTCTTTTCAACCTAGATAAAGTATATTGCATTATTGGTTGCTAGTGTGGAATTGGTCTGATAAAAGCACACCTGCCTGGGCAACATTTGTCATAGAGTGGGATTCTGTGAAAATGAGGTCAGGGACCCTGAAAGGAAAAGAATAGACAAGCGTGGCAATGAAAATACTCACCCCTCTGTATAATCTAGCAGAAATGGTTAAGTTAGCTATAGGGGGTAATCAAACACCCCCAGATTAAGATACTGCCAGATCATACAAATAATGTGAGATAAAAGTATTGGGAGAGGTCCACATATCAGCCCACACAATGCCCTCCAGCAAGAAATTCAATCAGGCTGCTAAGGACATAGAAATGTGACTAATCTGATTAGAAGTAAACTTCAGAAGATTCCTTGCCTTCAAAGAGAGCCCAGAATAATTGATACAGAACAATTTCATACCCCCTCATCAATGTAACTGGGGATAAATCCTGGAAAACTGAATGATGCCAATGAATAAACAGTTGTTGTCTAGCATCTCTAAAGGCATTAGTGCAGGCAAAAAAAACTTTCAAGACCCTGGACAAACGATCGAAATCTGATCGGTCATAGAAGTAAGAAATAGTGATCAGATGAACTGGTGAAAAGGATTTATCCTCTTCCCTGGCTGACAGTGTCTTAAGGAAGAAGAACCAGTGTGAGGACATAGGTAGAATGGTAAAGCATCCCGTGTACAATCATCCCAAACCACTCCGACAAAAGATGTCCAAGTCAGCTAAAACTAAAAATAAACCTTCAGGTAAAGGTGATACATTGCATATGAGGCTGAGGTCACAAACAGGTACTGGAAAAGGGCACGTAATGCAAACTAAATATAACAGTTACGTAATTTGAATGGTTGTTTGGGACAAAGGACCCAAAGCAACTTGAGGAAGCTAGAGAGTGCTGGGGACTCAAAGAAATCTTGTCTCGAGTATTGAATGGTAGACAATACAAAACCCTTGCCAAAGAGCTAGGTCAAAAAACGAGTTATGGTTGGCACTTCGAAACAACATTGCCGATGTGTGTGCCATTTCCACTGATAAATGTCCATCACAGGACTAAGTAAAGACTGATACAGATATGTGGCAACCCTAGAAATTAAATGATGATGCCGTGCAAAGGACTGCATAACTTCCATGCCTGAAGTTTGAGATTCTGGATAGCAGGGTATACCATCTCTGCATCCTCAGAGATGGCCAAAGAGTAAGTGGAAGAGGTGGGCACTCCTGAAGGTACCACAAAAACCAGAGTGTAGCTGCCATTGCGGTGCTATCAACAGGACCCAATAATGGGTTAGAACACATCATAGTTAGTACCTCAGTTAACATATGAATTGGAGGGAAGTGGTAGAGTTGTTATCTCATCGCATCCTGAAGGAATGCATCCACTGCCAAAACCTTAAGATGAGGTACTGGAGACCAAATTGCCAGTAGTTGAGTGTTTTAATGAATGGCTAACTCACCAATCAGTGTTACAAAATGAGAGCCAATCCAACAGAAAACTTTCCAATGCAGCATCTATTCTGTTGGAAGAATCTGTTTGGGTCGAGACAATTGATCTGTTACCGCAGTCATCACACGTGGAACATAGCAAGTTAGTAGGATTTGATAGGAGTGGTCAAAAGAAAGGAGATCCAAGGTTCGAAAACAAGAAGCCCTGGAACAAGTGCCTCCTTGACAGCAAAAGCAAGACACCAACATCGAATTGTCGGAGTAATACCTGACAATTTTCCCCTTAATAAGCCCAGACCATGAGGCAGTGCCTTTTGAAGAGTAAGAAGGACTAATACATTATGTAGGTAAGCCTCATCATCCATGAGTAGACCCTGGAATTACTGACTGTTGGGATATGCATACCATCCCTGAAGCAAAGCAATCGTGAAGAGAAGGATCTCTGGACGAGGTGGCAGCAGAGGTCATAAAAAAATTGACAAGTTGTTTTACTAAAGTGGAAAAATGAATACAGCTCCTGCTGCATTAACAGTAGTAAGATAATTAATGAGCACATTCTTGTAGCTATCTGCAGTTCTGCACATTTCACATAGTAGAGCTGTAAAAATAACCACTAACTGCCAGAAATTTCTGTTGGTGTACTTGTGTATGCTCCAATTTTGTGTAAAAAATAAAAGTTGAAATGTCATTATTTCTATTTATTATGACTAAATCTATTGATTTAATTTGCTAAATTAGTCCTGTGCCAAATTTCACATTTTGAAATAATAATTCATAATTTGTTTTGTTAAATCACAAAATGTTACTACTGCACTTTGTAAAATATTTAAAATTACTCCTGCAGACAATTCTGCCAGTAATTACTCCTTACAATAAAATAATAATCTGGAGCACTGACTGGAAACAACAAAATCTATAATCAGCATAACACAAAACTATTATACTTTGTAAAAAAACAACCAGCAACAAAATACTGCAACGGGATATGGATTTGCTCCATTCTAAAATACAAATTTATGATAATGTGATACTAAAAATATATAAATTAAACCATCGTAATAAATTATTTTTTTTTCATATTTCAGCAATTTGTAATTGAATTACAACTTTCACTGCAAGGTAGAATTTCCTAAGTTAAATTTTCCTTTGACTTTATAAATAACAACTAAACATAAATTTTTCTTGTCTCACATCATTTCAGGTTTGTTTTTATTCTATCTAATCAAATGGTCATGATGCCTGATTAATGTTAAATTTGTATTTATTTTGTGAATATTTCACTATTAAATCATTAGTGGACACCAGAGGTTGCATTAGCAAAAAAGAATATAAAATACAAACTTTTTACTTTGACTAAGTACATGTTTGCCTAATAAAGTGAGTTATGGTTAATTCCTTTGGTTATTTACCAAGCATTTGAGTAACTGGATAGTTAGATACAACACTTAAAGCTCAAACACTGTCATAAACATACTTACAAACATTTAAAACAATACTGAGTCATGTGGACTAACATGTCTGGAAAAATTTACACAGTATTGTTGCAACAGGTGACTGATGAGCGAATATATCTTCCATTGATTCTAAATGTTTAACAATGCATTAGTTGATCATATACAACTTTGAGATATCCAGTACCCACACATCTTTGTCCACATGCATGGTATTTGGATATTTAGGTACTATGCACTGTTGGCATTTTCACTTAATCTGAAATAACATTATCAAAAATTAACCATTTCAATAAAATATACAATATAATAAGTGTTATGGTTGAAAATGCAGTTTTATAAAGCACGTGTTTAAAAAAAAAACTTCTTTTCAAAAGGTAGCATGACCATCTTGTTGGATGCCATACAGAAAGTACATCAAGTCAAAGTTTTTAAAACTGGGAGCTTTCTTCACAGTAGTTTTTCATACTAAAATGACATAAGAGGGTTAAGAAGTACATCTATTAGAATGATATGCACTAAATTATTGTCTTTATAAACTCTAATCTAGATTTCATAGCAACTTAGGATACATTGTGTCAATTTGTGATAATAAAACTCAAACTATTTTTCAGTGAATATTTTATCATTAGAATTATGACTAATGACAAACAAAACTTACTTTTATTCATAATTTAACATCCTTGTACATAAATGTGTCACTTAAAATTTGAAAATTTAATCAATGTTACAGAATAAAACAGCTTTCGTTTAGATAAAGATTAAAATTATTAGAATTTTTCACACATGAACAAAAGTGACACTACATTAAAAATACTTACTGGTCCTACAGTATTAAGAACGAGTCGAGTTTGTTTGCACATTTCATACACAGAATCTTCATCTTTTACATCCACTTGAATTACACTCACTCCATCCAAAGATCCTTCTGGATACAAATTGTAATTTACACTCTGAACACACTTCATAATTTTTCCAGCCATTTATAAAATTCTGATAAAAAAATGTATGTTAAAAATTTTAATGAAAGCTTTATTAAAATAATTCTTTAAAAGAGAAAGTCAGTGCATGACATTCCATCAACATTTGACTTCTAAAATTAAAATGCAGAAATCCTTGACTCTTATTCAGAACCATAAATGTTATTGAATATTATAATTTACTTTCAAAACACTTTTTTGTGCATGCTATGACCAAGTTTTGATAGCTTACATTTAATATCTTTCTTAAGTTACTTGGAATGCCAAACATACATTTTCCAATGTTCAGTGAAGGTACATTAGATATTAATTTCAAGCTTATAATATTTTTATAAGAATGTTTAAAATTTGTTGTTTTTGGTTGTCTTACTCACTATAATGAACCAATAATTATTGTTGTAATGTGTTCTATCATTGGGCTGAATCACTTGACAAAAATAACGTCACCATTCAAAGTTAAACTAATTCACTTCTTCAAAAACATTTATAACAAGCTACATTCACTTAGACTACAAGTTAGAAGCCTAATTTCTCAAATATTTCAATAGAAACTCTGAAACTAATGTATGCCTAATTTATAAACTTTCTTACCAATCAATCAATAATAAACACTGACTAACTCACCAAGTAACAATCACAAAGGTACTAACTCACACTGAATTAAATCACTCATTGAATACTCATTGCTGAATACTTCATCAATTCTGGAATTTATATTGTAACCTTATCTCTAGTTTTAAAGAGTACAGGAAATTTTTAGTGAACAAGCCATGTAAGCTATGGCACCAATCACATGCAAGAACACTATAGCTTCAGTTATAGAACTTTTGTACAATGGTAAGCGGTCTTGATGCAAGAGATTGATATAACACTTACATCCTGCCTCAAATGCAACTACTTCCAATATACTTGGATGTAGTTTCACATCTTCCAATGTCATATCTAGACTTCATTTTTATTATTTGTTGTGTTTATGGCCCTAATGATAACTATTACTCTTCAGATCCACAAGAGTCCTTCCAATCATTAATCCATCAGTAAAGGACTGAGTTTTTGATCCTACTACATCCCAATCACTAGATGCAAGTTTATTCCTAATAACTTTTGGTATGAGTATTTCACTTCTTGGTAGCACAATAACTGACCTCCTTATCTTCACTGGAAATTCAACCTCTGTTGTAGTAATTGTCATGAAGTGCACAGGAATTCTTGGTCATAGATTGTGAAGCTAACCTAACCTATCACCCATGTCTCCACATGAAATCAGTTCCCAAAATGCACTCTTCCTCAATGTCAGTTACCTACATTTCATGAGGTGTAGAGAAGCTTGTAACAGTAAGGGTAACTTCTAATTATCTTCTTTTTGGAAATTATGTCCACTTAATGTTGAAATCAATCTGTTTTGTTCATCTCTAGTGACAATTTCACTAACAAATTGGATCAAACTATTGTAACTGTAGAACTTGTGTCAATCAACATATTGCAAAGCTTCCTATCAATATACCCATTGACTTTCAGATTGATTTCTTTAAGTAATGAACTTACGACACTTTGGACAGATGAAGTATTCTCAACTGAACTATATCTGACACATCTAGCAAGTCCTGTTTTTCTCTTGTCTGGTTAGCTTTCTGTTGTTCTAGTTTGGCTCCAAAACTTATCCTTAAGGTATTGTCTTTTGGTTTATCTTCAGCTGTTGATTACTCGTATTCAATTTAACATCCACATTTCCCTCGTTTTTAACAGCTTTTTTTTCTGACATTCTTTGGGATATTTTTATTCCACACAGGCTTTTGTCTGCAATTCCTGATAACCTAATTATCTTGTGGTTTACTTCCTCTACTCTATGTAACAAGTTGTCTAACTAATACATTCAGTTATTCTAGACTATCATCAAGAAGAGTTGATGTTTCAGTACAACAGGATATGATGATACTGCAATTTGTTTTTAATTTTAGTCTGCAACTAAAATGGATTCAAGTTCCATAACCCACTGGTTTTCTTTAAAATGTGGGCACCTACTTTGTTCAACCTAATTCTTATATCCTCATATGTTTTTGTATCTATAAATTGGTGAAGTACCAACAAATTCATTTCACATGGCATATCTAGGTAAGATAATTGGACAAGCTTTTCTAAATCTTCTACAATTTTGGATAAGGTCTTCTTTCCTCCATATCCTGCTCCAAAATTTTTGTTTGGATGCTTCCTTCTTATGAAATCACTCTGATCCTGTTGGATAAGACAGCTACCAATGCTTGATAGTTATTATTAAAGCTAGTTATTTTAATTGGGGCAGCAAGACAAATAGTTTGTTATTCATTATTCCATCCATTCCTTCCAGAAATGATTTCAAACTTAGCCTGATATGGCATCCTTGGTATCTTTCCATCATGGTCTATTGGTTTCTCAAATGGATGATAATGTTGAAATAGCAAGTATAATTTTCGTATTGTCCTGGTTGGAGTAGTTATGAAAGGTCATGCAGTCACAGATGGTACAATAGCAGTGGTAACACATATGGAATAATAGGTTCTATTCCACATTCAGTAGTGGTAAATTTAGGTTGAAATTCTTGGGTGGATGCAGAAAGATATTATCTGGTCTTTGAAACTAACAAATTATTTTCCCAAATGTTTTATTCTGTCACTGATGTCCATTTCTACCTCACTGATCTTGCTGTTAATCTTCCTGCATATTTTAATATCTTTATGTACTTCAAGTTTGTCATTACAGCCTTTCTGTACTTCTCCAGTCTTATCACAATTCCTGTAAACTTTTCCAACAGTGTTGTCAATCTAGTCTGAAATCATATTTGTTTTGTTCTTAGTTCTATAAATATTATGTCTTTCTTTTAATTCTTAAATTCAGGTCTCTTCTTAGTCTTAATTTTCTGGCTCATTCTTCTAATTCTCAATGTTTCTTTCTTTTAATTTTTTCCTTCATTAAACCATTTCATCACCACAACAAAGTTTGATCCCACTATCAGTTTTCACATCTCAAAAGTTCAAGTTTAGTCAAAGTATTCTATTTTCACCAAAATAATCTTACTTCTGACAACAATGTTGTAATGTGTTCTATTATAGGGCTGGTTCTTTCAGATTACTTAGTAAAAATAAGGCTGAGAAAAGTCCACGTAACAATAACGAATTAAATTTATTTCTTCAATAACATTTGCTATAGGCTATGTTAATTTGCAAGTCTAAATTCACAAACTGCATTTCAAGACAAACTAATGTATTCCTAACTTACTTCAAGAGTTTCTTTGCCAAGTGATCAATAAACACACTAACTCACTGAGTAAATGAATCATAGAGGCACCAACACTCACTGTCCAACTCACTAACTAGCAATTAAACTGAACCACTCATTGAATACAAAATTAATACATTACATACTTCACTGACTAGTATCTATATTGTAACCTCACTCCTACATTGTACAGGAAATATGAAGCAATGACTAGCTACCTCTAGTAAACAAACATTAAATGTATGTCTTAACATTATACAATTTTAAGAATACGTAACAATGATTTAGAATATTTAAAAACCTTCGTAAGTAGTGGAATTTCTATAATTCAGTGACAAGTAGTGAATCAAATTATAGCTTTAGTTTCATATTTATTTTTAGTATTTTAAACGGCTTCTACACTAAATAATCCCAAAGAATAAAGTAGTAACACCAGTGTTACAAATGCTATACAAGTGTAGTTCCACTTTAGTGAGTAAAAGAAATGTAAAACACACACAAACTCACTCAACTACTATCAAGTGTGGTGTTGTCCTTCTGAGTTGCCTTTGTCCAGAGTTACTGATAAGGAGTCAAATTCCTTAAAGCCTGTACAACTTATAACTCTGTGACAGTGTTAAACTTAAACTGAATCATGAATGATGTATTGGGCTTCATCTTTATTTTCAGTATTTAATGAACTTATTAAAAACGTACACACTTTAATATTTTTAAAACTATAAAGTCTGATTAGAAAACTTTCTATATTTCTTTCATTAATAGTGACACTGTGTGTTAGTTCCCAATTCCGTCACTACTACTACTAGTCTCTACACACTTAATAAGTTCTTAATCATCAACTGATCAAGTTAATCTTACAAGTTAGACAAAAAAATGTATGAAAACTTAACGATAAAATACGAAACACTAAAATATAATAATAACAGCAACGTAAATGTAAATATATTAAGAAATCCAAATAGCGCTAAGCCTTACTAATTATTAAACTAGTTAGCTTTCTCTTCCATGCCAACACCCTAACTTATTACATCATTTCTGATCTGTCTGTTCTTGTCCAGCCCTACAGAATGGTATTACCCCACACATATTATAATGCAGTAGTAATGCTGAGTAATAAGCCTACGCAGTTTAAGTTACGGCAAGTACCTTCGCCAACGTTGTTCGCCGACTCAGTGAGGACATTTCTTAACTTGTCAACGTTTCGTCCTGCCACTGCCCACTTGATGTTCTCTTCTTTGTAAATTCTTGCAACTTCCTCAACAACATATTGTCCTGTTACACCAGTAGCTCCAAACACTACCAAATCAAACTCTCTTCCTTCTTTCGTAGCCATATCTACTACTTCTTCAACCGTTCAGTCAGTGTCATATGCTAACCGCTTTCACGGGTTGTTAAAAGTAATCACAAATCAACGATCACTACGCCACTATACGGTACAAACTTTAGTGGACCAATCCGAAATTCTCTAGTATATATTTGGATTTATCCGAAAGTCAGAAGTAATAAATGGAGAAATAAACGACGTGTGATGCCTCGCAGATATATTAAAATAGGATTTAGAATAAGTAGGGACTTGGCTCAGTTTTCACTAAATCATGTATAGCTATAAAAGAATCAGCTTTCATCAAGGGCAAGACTGAATATCAGATGTTTTCACTTTTTGCAATGGCTTTATCTAAGCTACGTGGGCTGTAATAAATTGCCGACCGTAGCTATTCGATGTAGTATGAGAAAACTCCTGACGCAGCTTTATCACTTCATAGCCTGTATTACTATACAGTAGCATGAGGAGGTGCCCTTGGTGATGCAAAATCAATTTCACCATTCCTGCAATAATAATGGCTGGAGACGGCTTAAATGGGTAATGAAGAAAACTTTAATATAAGCTTAACAGCCGTCTCCAGCCATTATTAGTCTCAAAGTGGGTTCCTCGTCATCGAATTTGAATTCCTGCAATAAGTTTCAGAAAGATCTGTTCCCTGTTATGTAGACTGTGCACCGGAAGACTGACGTTTTTTTTGGGGGGTGGGGGTGGGGGGGAAGAGTATTATGTTGGGACCCATGCAACAAATTTCCTCAGTGGAATTGTGGTTTCGTTTTCTTTGATCCTGTTAAACTGCAATGGCTCTATTGATCATAGACAAAACTAATTTATAATCCAGCTAATAATAAAATTATATTTGTATCTGTACTGTTACGTCTCTGTTCGTTAGTTAATTTTCCGTAAATTCGTTCCGACGAGACTTTAGCGACACAAGTCCT
>NW_013669402.1:76899-77539 GCF_000517525.1 Limulus polyphemus
AATCTAGTAATCTCCCGACAATTCACGAAGGTTCGAGAAAGAAGTGGCGAGATACTAGTCACGTGACCTCGCTGACGCAACATTATTTTACGCATATATAACATTGAAAGAATTAGTGTCAGTGTCGCTATTCTCGTATAGCTTATCTTTAACCTAGTGTGAGGTGAAGGGAAATAACAGTTTCTGAACGCCCCTGTTTGTCTGTTTGTTTGAAGTTAAGTACAAAGCTACACAATGGGCTAACTGTGCTCTGCCCACCACGGGTATCGAAACCCGGTTTCTAGCGTTGTAAGTCCTTAGACATACAATTGTGCCACTTGGGGACCCCTGGTTGTCGCCTGAGGTTTCTCAAAATTTCGTGGGCTATTTAAACCGAAGTACCTGCCAATGTTTTTGCGGATTTGTGCAATTAATTCTCATTATAATCACCCGCAGTGGCACAGCGGAATGTCAGCGGACTTATACCGCTAGAAACCGAGTTTTGATACTCGTGGTGAGAAGAGCACAGAGAGCGCTTTGTGTAATTTTACGTTTAATAACAAATAACAACAACTAATTATACGTAATAATAAAAACCACATAACTCGAGCGCTTTCGAAAAGTGGACCTTTCTTTTTCAGTTTGCTCTTGAAGAAGAAAG
>NW_013669402.1:77549-89685 GCF_000517525.1 Limulus polyphemus
CTTTCTTCTTCAAGAGCAAACTGAAAAAGAAAGGTCCACTTTTCGAAGGCGCTCGAGTTATAGGGTGTTTATCATTTGTAGCAAGACTTATTGAACTAACGTGTTTTTCTGACATTATGAACTCAATATACGTAATAACCTCATTCTTGTAGCAGTAATATTATGATAATAAACAAAAAAGAAAGATTACATTTGTGTATTTTATAAATTGTAAATATAAATAACTCTTCACATAAATGAGTATAGACTAATCTTTAAATCAACACTTTGTAACATAAAACACTTTGTTTCGTCAGTAAATAGACGAATAGGTTTTATTTGTTGATAAGCACGAAGCTACACAATGGAATATCAGTGCTTTGATCACTGCCATTATCGAAACCCGATCTTTAGCGTTCTAAGCCCTCAGACTTACAGATGAGCCACCTGAGAGCAAATAAATAGTACAGTAATTAAATCGTTGCAAAAAATTATTTGTGAAGGATAGTTAAAATTCTGTAGGCTAGCGCCCTCTGTTATTTTTTCTTTCCACTCGAAGTACGTAAAAGTGATCCTATCACGTGTGTTCTCAGATTCTGGTGAGGAGTTTATAATTGTTATTAATAGTAAAACTAAGTGTAATGTACAATTAGTTTTTAGCGAAAGTTCACAAACCTACGATTCCTTTTATCGCCAAACACATGTACAGTTTTAGGAAGGATAATGAGTTTCTGTAATATGTGTGTAAAATTTAGGTTACCACTGTTCTGTGTAGCCGCAGGTCAGTCTTCTAGTAGAAGTTAGAACAGTAAAAGTAGAAGTTTTAGTTTAATAAGACCTTCTGCGTAAAACAGAAGGTAAAAAGAGACAGTATTGTATAAACTATAATAATAAGCACAGAGGCATTTAGTTTAGCGTCGCACTGCACAGTTTGGGCTCTACACTCCAGTAGCAAGTCTCTAGCCCAGGTCTCAAAATATTATTTAATCACTAACTTGACTGTGTCAGGACTACTAGCGTAGTAACTAGTAGTAGTATTAGTACTATTACATTAGTAATAGTAAAAATAATATGAACTAAGGTTATTATTCTTTAACTTTTGACAGACTGTAAAATAGCTTTTCACTATTTAATTTTCAGTCTGCACAAGTGGTGTGGATTATTTTCCGTTTTTGTTGTACAGCAAATTTGCATTGTTATTATAAAATACTAAAACTCGAAATGAGTTATTGATTATGATGGGTTGAATGACCATCTGTAACATCACTTATTGTTATTCTTAAGCCACATAACTAAGTCCCTCAGTAAGTCAGCAGTAAGTTTACAGACTTCCAACACTAACATTCGTGGTTCAGTTCACTGGTCTGGACCCAGTGCAGATAATCTATTATATAGCTTTACACTATAAAGACAAGAACACATAATTAAAGCTTACATGACATGTATAATAAAAGGTGAACTGGCCCATCTTTAGTTACCCTGTACCCACAATTTTTTATATATATTTTTTCAATTGAACACCAATATACCCCTTGAAATCTACTTAAAACTAAAAACTGTTGTGAGTTAAGAGTCTTTCCAGAGGTTTTAATGTTATATTAAAAAAGAAATAATTATATATGCTAGACATCTCGCAAAGTATGTCTGTGGCTATTAGAAATGGACTGGAGACAGTATAATCTTTTTTATGGTATATTTTTAAGGAAGCTCAAAGGCTTATTTTGATGTCATTTACTAACAAGTAGTGGGATCCTATTTTGGGAGATAATTTGAAAACAAAAAAATGTAAATTTATCATTTCATGATAGTCACAGTAGTTTTAGCACGTAGTTTTTCTGCTTACCCAATGTAGAGACTTAAACATAACATACAACAAAGGACTATTTGATCTTTCAAAGCATTTCTTGCACCTCCCACCTCCCAAAATATAATAATTGAAACTCGCATTTCATTGCATAAAGATTCATAGATTCCTCTGTTAAACACCTATATGGTGCTGGTTTCCTCTATTGCTGATGGCAACTCATTCAATAAATAAATCATCATATTTTAAAAATAAAACTTTCTTGACTGTAACCGAGCCTGTCTTTTCTAAAAGGTGAACTAATGTCCTCTTAACCTGTTGTCTTTATGATATAGCGCAAAGAAATCAGAGGCCTTTATCTTGATCTTCTAGTAAGTTCCAATAAAATCTCCTTTTACCATTCTTTTCTCAAGAAAAAACAAAATAGATTTTCAAACAGTTCTTCCATTCCAGGAATTGTACTATTAGCCATCCTTTGAAATGTTTCCAGTAAGTTTTATTCTTTCAAATGTACCAGAACTTTACACAATACTTCAAACAAAGTCTAATAGGTGGTTTGTATAAAAAAGATAACTACCTCTTTTTATCTGTAGTTAATATGTCTATAAATATATTTTGAATTATATCAGCTTGTATAAACTACTAGCAACATGATGATTATAATACAGACTCCTTTTCACCAAAGTTAAATAGAAACTAGAATATATGACTTAAGAGGCCTAATGCATTCTTTGATTTGCTGCATTATCTGCTGTGGACTGTTCAAGACTCCTCAGCACAGCTTTAGTCAGCAACCAAAGAAATATGGTTAGGTTTCTCAGAATGGTGATATGTATATAATATTTATGGCATTTTTGAGTCCTATTTTATTCACCATATAGTGGCTGATTTTAATTTAGGTGTGTGAATAATATTATGGCATTATGCCCAACTTGTATTCAGTATTATGCAGTGGATCAATTGTTTAATGGTTATATTAGATTTCTTTTCACCAAAAGTAGAACGGAAAATATAATCTGTGACATAGAGGCCAACTGCATTCTTTGATATACTATACTTTTTGCTGTGAACTGCAGTTTTGTCCATTCAAGGCTCATCAGCACAGCTTGGGTTAGCAAAACAAAGAAATACATTATCTGCCTTGCACAATGATGATAATCTATACTGCTTTTATGATGAAACCTTAGGACTATTTTTAACAAAGGGTTTTAGTAAAATGGACTTTTGAAAATTTGTAGGGAAAAAATTAAGGAATGGTATCATCGATGTTTTCAGCTACTTGTAGGTTTCATATTATGTTGCATATAAGACAGATTTTCATGTACAACAGTTTAACAAGTAACTTAATCCTAAGTTGCTGTATCTGAAGATGTCTATCATATTAAATGAAGGGTAGTTTAAAAAAGTAATTAAAAATAAGCTGAAAATAAGAATATTAGGGTGATACTATAGCGTGCGGTCTACCGAGCATGCGGTATGATCATCACATAAACAAAACATATAAATATGTTGAATAATAGCAGTCTACCTGGGATATTTACACTGCTAAATAATTTATTAATGATATTAATGATGAATAATAGCAGTTTACCTGGGATATTTACACTGCTAAATAATTTATTAATGGTCATTATTATGATAAAAAACAAAATTGTGCTACATAATTATTTTTAATGACATACAATTCGTACCACATCCTTAACAAATGATTTACATTTAAATCCTTTAATGATATACGCTTCGTATATCATTTACAAATGTCACAAATATATCATCTGCATCTTTTCTCAGTACTTTTCAGCAAATGTGATCAAGGTGTGATTGAAACAGCTCACTGCTAACGCCTCTCATTTTCTTTAGAATGAGTATTTTGGCATCCAACCATGATCATTCAATTGTTTGCATGTTTGCTCCTGTCACTGGATCCACATAATTGTGCTACATAAAATAATTATGTAGCACAATTTTGTTTTTTATCATAATAATGATTATTAATAAATAAAGTGTAAATATCCCAGGTAGACTGCTATTATTCAACATCTTTATATGTTTTGTTTATATGATGATCATACCGCACGCTATAGTGTAAAAGGTCAGGTGGGTCTTGGTAGAGTACAGATACTGCGGTAGACCACATGCTATAGAAGCATCAATATTAGTCTCTTGAAAATATCAGAAAATTTCACTAATTGCGTAGCTCTAAAATTTATGTTGGATCTCTTTTATGATATATTTCAATAAATGATTTTTCAAATCTTTTATCAGACCCTCTATAATTTTTTCCAGCTGCAGAAGTAAGATTAACTGACTTATGATTTTCAACACTTGTTACCTTCTTTGAAAGTAGGAATAACTATACCAACTCTCCAATCCTCAGTTGCCTGTCCACTTTCTGTTAAACTATCAAAAACTAGAGAGAGGCTTACATATTACTTTGATTTCCTTTAAAAATCAGAAGATGTAATTCTTCTCTGTACAAATACTTGTTTAGGCCTTTCTTGGAATACTGTACAGTTTTTGTCTCCTTGTCTAAGAAATGTGTATTGTGTGGGTATAGGTTAAGGTCTCTTTTTTTTTTATTCATTGAGAAAAGAATAGTAAGAAGTGATTTTAGTAAAGTTTACAAGGTTAACCAGGGAATCAATAGGATAAAGGTCTCTGATGTCTATATTATATCCTGAAGATAATAGGATGAGGGGATAGAAGTTTAAGATCTTGAAATAAACAGGATAGGATCCTGTTAAGACCATTTTATTTTTTCTAAGAGGACAATTGATTTAAGGAATGAGTTTCCAATAGCAGTTGTGGAGACTGACACTTTACAGGAGTTTAAGAGGGAAATAGAAACATTTCCTGGAAAGTAAAGGGTGGATTTAGATTTTTATTTCACTTTTCCCAAGAGAGATGTGCAAGAATAGCCTTGATGGACCAAATCATTTCTTGTATGTAGGCCATGTTAATTTCTCAACTTTTTACTTACCATTAAACAAATTATGATATACACGATTCCTGTAAATTCTAGTATTTCTCAGATAATGTGGAGAATAAGAAGTGTTGCTAATGTTCTCCTTTGTAAAATACAGAAGAGAACATTAAAAGTTTCAGCCAATCTCATAATCTCTCGAGTCTTTGCAAACATCTTTTAATGACCCAAATTCCATTTTATTTTGCATACCTTTAACATTGCTTTTTAAAATTGTTTTTTTTTTTAATATTATTAGCCAGCTTTTTTCTTGGTAAGTCCTTTTTATTTGTTAAAAAATAAATAAAAATTGACCTGTTACTCCAGAAAACATAAATGTTATTAATTACATGAACATTTTGCCATTACAGCTTCATCAGGGCAAACAAGACACTTGCTAACTGATTTTAGGCTTATACAAAACATTTACAAATAACTTGAGACTGCATTACAAGGCAAACTTCAAGTGAGATTTATATAATCATTATTGTTCAAAAATTATATTGTTGTACATAAAGCCAATGTAAAGGGTGGGACATCAGATTGTGAAAGTACATGCAAACAGACAATATTATACTATTTAAAGCAAGAATAAAATATATTGTTATGCTAATTAAATGTAAAAAGTAATAATTAAAATTTCATTGTGATTTTTTGTGTAACTGTGGCTTATTTTCTGATATTACTAGGGCTTCTTTGTATTTTCTGTCTGAAAACTCTGGCAATGGCTAAGAATGTTTGTTTTGATGAGACAACCTACATCAATTATATCGTGTTTGTGAACAAAATGTTCAGCCACAGCACTGACTTCAGGGCAGGAAATTCATGGTGGCAATAGCTGCCATGTTTTTCAAAATGGCTGTGATGCTCTCAGAGAATCACTAAAATCCATGACCACCCTTCGGTATCCCTTTGGTCATCGTGCTCTCACAATCTAAATTTGTATTGCATACTGTAGTAAAGGGAACCATTGGACATCACAAACACTGGACTTACAACCTACAAAAACTACCTTGTTATGAATAATATATCACATAAAATGCATGTATTGGAGGGAGTGAAGTTTTTCGGTTAGATCAGCAGTAAAAAATTCGTGCAGTTTGTTGAGTGTCATACCATACCACAGGCTCTTAGACAATTCAAATCGGTGCTCAAACAAACCTGCAGAGTATACACAAAGATTAGCAGTGACAGCAATATGTGACGATCAAAGTCAGCATGCACACATTTTGACCAAAGTGAAGTGTATAACTGCAAATACTCCTTGCACTAATTGTGCCGAAAAGGAACAAGTTAAGAGGAAGAATGCAGCAAAACTTTTTTCTGTGGTGGCCAAGTACCAGAAATTGGAAAAAAAATTTTCATCAGTAAATGTGTAGATTATATCCTGATTTTTTAGAAAATGAAGATAAATAGGATATATCAATAATTCAGCTTGGTAAGTTTTATGTGCAAACTCACCTAAGGCTTAGGGCTACTACATTAGCTAGCTATGGTTAACGTTACTGAATTACAAGTAGTGAGTTCCACAGTGCAATGTCTGACGATGCATGATTTATAGGTTATGACCACGTGCTATACTGTAGTGTTGGCCTAAGTTATTGATTATTGGCACTAGCCTATGTTAGTTATTATGCAAAAAAATACTAGTAGTAGCATTGTTTGGAAATAGTGCTGACCTTATGTCATGGCAGTGTGTCTTTCTATTTATCTATCTGTCTGTCAAGATTTTCAATGGGCTGCTTTTTGGAGACCATGTAAGTGATTTTCGTCAATCTTGGTCAAGTAGTCAGACATGTTGGTAGAAATTAAGCCTTTAAACTTCTACTTCCAAGGATTTTATCTGATTGTTCTCAAAGTTAGACAAAGTAATAAATGGATAGGTGCATAAAAGTTGTATACAATTCTTAGGTCAGAGGTCATTTGGGGTCAGAAGGAACAAAAGCTAGAAATCTTATAAAGCACTTGTTCTCTTTTTGTGCAATTCTGATTTTTATCAAAGTTGGACAAATTAATAAGTGGATAGAGATACCTGAAATTTTGTTCATGATTTGTAGTCACCAGAAGACAAATCCTGAAAACCTTTAAAATGCTTCTCCTCCCAGGGATTTTCCTTCTTAAAGTTAGACAAATTAATTAGTGGAGAGAGACCCTTAAAGTTATATACGATTTTCAGGTCAAACGTCATTTGGGGTCAGGAGGGGGCAAACGCTAGAAATCTTGTTAAGGTCACAGGGCATTTTAGATCAGCATGATACCTCTTTTAATCTTAAAGCTAATGTACTGTTAGTCCATAAGTGTCATTGGTTAAAGTTAAAACTTACCTAACTGATAAACGTAATCTGAAAGGACAGACCAGCTTCCCAAGCCTCCAATGAAAAAATTAATGCCGTATTTACTAAACTAATTGGGAAACCCCCAAGGTACAAAAAAATTCACTGGAGGGCACTAAGGCCCCAATACACATTAATGTTAATGAAATATATACTGCCCTTGAAAATGAGAGAAAATCAAAGGCCAAATGGCCTTGCTCTAAATATTTCGTGGCCTGTGACTTTACTGTCTAACATGTGCAGAGCTTGAAGGTGTGCATTAATTCTGTGCCTGATAATTCTGCCTGTTTCACCACTAGATCTACACTGTTTTTATGATTCTCTACAAATAATGTGACTAACTTGACCACTTCATCAACAGGGATGGAAGGGTATGACTCCATCCAGACTGAATAACATACTATCAGGATTGATAACATTACTAATAATATTTAGAAACTTGGGACTTATTAAGTGCTTAGGAATAAAACTAAAACAATTCTGAAGTGGTTTATCTACAAGTCAAGACAGTTTTTCCATTGGTAAGTCATAGGCTGACACAGTGGGTCTTAAAGGGATACCTTATTTGTTGTCCTTGGGAAGACCATAAAATTTAAGTGGTTTGTATTCTTTAAATTAAGATTACTTGTTACACATTTATGAAGTGTTGAATTTTTAGTGAAATCTTAGCATTTTTCTCAGTATTATTAGTAGGGTCACACTGTAGTGTTTTGTTGTTTTCATTATGCATCTAATCATTAATCTTATTAACATATACATCTTTATCCATAACCACAAAATCTATACCTTTATCAGAAACTTTTGTAATTGTGTTATTATTACCTTTTAAATTATTCAAAAGATTTCATTTCTCAGAAATTAAAATTTTCTCTTGGTCTATATCCTATAGCACCTTTTAGTAAGGGGGCTTCTTTATATCTAAGGTTATAACATTTATGCTTAATGTCTTCCTCTACTTTTGGTGGAAATTAACTTGGCTAGTCAAATAGGAATGTTTAAGTACAGGGTGGCCCAAAATCACCTTTCTTTGTTTAAAATTTTATAATTAAATAACTAATGAAATAGAACTTTGCAGTTTTCAGCATCTTGTAGCCTAACTCAAACAGTTTTTATTGACAAATCAGTAGACTTCTATGTGTGAACCATTAATGGCTTTTAGCGTGTCTAACCAATATTCAATTTCAGTCCACATTTGCTGCAACATGCCCATAGTTACAGTGGTGATGGTGTTCCATATCCTGGTCTTTTGCTCTGTGATGGTTTCTATAGGTGTGCAATATATATGATATCTTTAACATACCCCCCAAAGAAAGAAGACTAGTGCAGTGAAGTCTGGCTAATGTGGAGGCCAAGGAATTGGCCCACCCTGACCAATCCGCCCCCTCAAAAATATCTGATCTAGGAAGTATATGACCAGCAAACTCCAATCTTGTGGAGCACTACCCTGTTGAAAGATTATCCATGGTTGCATTTCTTCCAGTTGTGTGATCACAAATTGTTCCAGCATGTCAAGATACACATTCTTGGTATCAATGCTCTTAGCAAAAAGAAAGGACCAACAGTCCTGTTACATAAGAGACAGCACTACACATTCATCTTTGAGCTATCACACAATTTCAATGGTGTCATGGGGCTTTGTAAGCCCCAAGTGTGGACATTATGATGATTAACTTTATTCGAGGTATGAAATGTGACCTCATTGCCGAACAATACATTCATCTATGCAGTCAAGGAGGTTCACTGTAAATGTCTTGTGCTTTGGTCTGTTATCTGGTTGCAGTGCCTGTACCAACTGAAGTTTGTAGGCACGCACAAAATGTGTTGGCTTTTGATCTCACAAATTAGATACACACACACACACGTTCAAACATTCTGTGTACGGGCCTGAGAGCACTGCCTTAATGATTTTATTGACCTATCTACTACTGTAAAGATCCTTTTCTTCAGTCATGCCTTTTGATTGGGTTTCTATTTCTATTAGATATGTGATATAAATTATGATAATTTTCATTCATTACTATGCTCCCACTAACTAACCAATTGGTCCAAGTCACTCTAGCTAAACTGGTACTACACATATAATTAGGCTTGCCACTTGTCCTATGTTTCAGAAAAGTCTTTTCTGTCATGTATTTTTCATCCACTAAACATTCTAATAAGAGATATCTATGTTCTATAGAGATTAACTACAAATCTCTTTTATCTTCCACAATTAATTAAAATTTCATCTAGTATCAACAGATGAATTTGAATAAAACTGCCTGCTACATAACACACTATTATCGAACTGATTCATTATTTTAATTTGATGTTTGGTCCTTGTGATGAGAGAAGTCACCAGAATGCTTGCATCGAGAGATATAGCTCAATGTTATCATCAAACCTTACTGATTTATTAATTATGCCCCTATCATTGTCAGTAATGTAGGTAAGAAAAAGCAAAGAACTAACATCTGAGACACTATTAGTATCAATGGTTCAGTTTGGCTGAACTCTGTTTATAACTTTTAGTTTTCTTTCACTAAACCACCCTTCAGGTCAATTAACTAGTCTTTCCATAACACCACCAGTATGGTACCTTATAAAAAGCTTTTTGAAAAAATTAAGTCACTAAGTTCACACCCTTTCCATCATCCAAGTAATAGTAAGGCAAGATTTCCAATTAGTGAATCCATGCTGGCTGTTTTTTGTAATATCATATTTCACTAAGTCATTTTTGTAAAGTTTTAATCGAGTAACTGTGTGCAATTTTAGTCTTTATTCTGTATGAAAGATATCATGCTGAACCCTATGCAGAGGTGAACTATTAGTCAAATCAAACATAAAAAAACTACACACTGCATCCAGTGTTCACTATGTGAAAGCACACCATTTTTAAATAAAATTGTTTTGTAAGGAAAAACCCTTTTAAATCCAAGTCATCATTTGTTAATCAAAAAAGCAGTTAAAAATTATAAAAGTAACAGTTCTTGATCAGATTATTAAGCTATTTTTATCAGTTACACGCAACTACTGTGCAAATTATAGTTATAATTGTGCATATCACTGACTTGCATAGAGGAACATGCTGTTGAACAAAAGGAAAAAACATTGTTTCAATTCAAAAGATAAAATTTCCTAATTTATTCTTTCAAAAAAGTCCAATATTTATTGTAGGCTAAAGTGAAACTGTTGTATTCATTTTTTACATAACCCTATTTTTAATCAAGTTTTGTGAAAAATTTTTAACAGGTTAGCAAAATGGAGCAGACATCTGGTACCTCACAAGAACCCTTTCAAAAGGTACAGAGACGGAAAAATAGAAAAAGAACACAACAAGAAATGGAAACTGCTATGGAAACTGAAGTTATGAAGAGACCAAGTTTTCCACCAGCAAAAAAAGAAAAACTCTTGGTGGGCAAGCATTAATTTTTTGATTATCAGAATCTTTTAAGTACTTTTTTCACATTAGTTAAGCAAATTTCAAAAACAAATGCTAGTCACTTGTTTCAGTAATTTTGGTAAAATTAACTAGTATTTAAAGTGTTAACACTACATCTAAGGAATTGGAGGCCAGGCTAAGTAACTCCAATTGGATAGGATGAACACTTCTTTATCAATAATTTGAGTGTTGACATACTGTAATAAGATATGTTAAAGGTATGTTGTTTTCATGAGACCAATTGCTAATGATCATAAAATCTCTATTATTGTCTAAAATACATAATTTAGGTGGTAATAAACAAGCACTTAAAATTTTCAGATTTAAAATCTTACCCTTTGTTTCCAAAAATTAACCAGTTAACAGGAAAAGTAGAAATTATTAAGAGATTCAAAGTAAGGCTTACCCGTCCTTTGAAATGTGTCAATAAAAGTGATTTTGGTGTTTTTATAAAATATCTGAAACATTGCGGGTGTTTACAGAAATAGTAAGTTTCTTAACCCTTACCAGATGTGTCACGGGTGAAAGACCATGTCATTGTGTTTGTTGACTTGCATTCAAAATTTTATTGAACTACTGTTTCATGAATTTATGTCAATAAGTTTGGTATTAAACTGTAGATTATACTTAAAATTTTAGTACTATACATTACTCAATTTCTTAATTTAAAAGTAAATTAAAAAAACACAGATAAACATTGATTTTTGTGTGTCATGTGGTACGTTGAATGCAGCACTGGTTCAAATTAGATGCTTGTGAAGTCAAAATACTAAGTCTGTAGTTTCGTACAAATTAGAAACTTAAATTTCCAATATTGACAAGCTAGAATATAAAATAAGAAGGTCTTGTCTTTTCGCTAAGATATTGCTCACATAATAAATCAAACATATTGGCACCCCTCTCACCTCTTTCAATTTTTGGAAATGCTCCCTTATATATATACTTACTTCTATGTATGACATGAATAACAAATTTTAATCCCAGAATGTCCCCCTAGTGGCTTTCTCAACCATTTTAACATGTTTGGATGCCATTTCTTTCTTTCGACCCAGGATTTTAAGGAGGTAGGTTGTGTCTTTAGTCTGCTCAAATTTTAATTTTTTTTTAAACTGAAATACAGCTTAGTTTCTAAGCTTGATAGATTGTATTTGAATTCTATGGTATTGATATAGTAATTTATGATTTTTTGGTTATTCAACTGTATATATATATAAAACCTAACAAATTTTGTTGAATATCCTGCAAAATTTTAAAAGGCTTAGCAACTGAGCACAAAGGTTGTAACTAGAAGAGATATTTGTTTGCTTTACTTTTTTATTTACTGTTCTATGTTTTAAGAACAATAAGTTTAATAACTTATTTCTAAATAGCAATAATCTATGTACATATATAATGTATAATAATTGAAATGTGACTGTATTTTACAAAATACTAGTCCACTAAAACACAGCCAAGACAGGTCAATTTGTAAAGACTGAAGGTCAGTTTTATATAATTGTATACGGTAACATGAATGCACGTGTGCTGCATCATTGTAAGTTCTGTATTGTTAGCCAGGCATGGCTGAAAGGTCAATATAATAAAAATATTAAATATGTATAAATGTATAATATTATGAGATTTAGGCTATTTAGTCT
>NW_013669402.1:90685-97744 GCF_000517525.1 Limulus polyphemus
ACTTTGCATGTTGGATAGGCAACATGCAAAAAGAAAAAAATGGCATGAGAAAAACATTGCTTTAGAAACCTTAAGACTTAATAAAAAAAAATGATAGTATTCATATGAAAGCATTGTAATGTTTACTGATAATCTACCAAATTTCATTGACATTCGCTTACTAATATAAAAGTTATAGCATGAAAACTATAACAAGCACAAAGTGGTTACGAGGTCGGTCCAGGGGACCAAGCCTGTGCTGAAAGATTTAAGCTCCCTTTATTCTCAAGAGCAACTAAGAAATTCTGCAGATAGAATATAAATGTCATTATTAATTATTTAAGATTGCAATAAAAGAAAAAAAATATTGAAGGCATCAGAGTAGGTTTTTATGGTTTTTAATTTTGTGTTCTTAGGATGGTCATGAAGAAGTGCGAAAAGTACCAATTCCAGCTAACCGTTATACTCCTCTAAAAGAAAACTGGATGAAGATTTTTACCCCAGTTGTAGAACACCTACACTTACAGATTCGTTTCAACCTTAAAACAAGAATGGTTGAAATTAGAGTGAGTATCATCAGTTGGATTGCTATGTAAAGTGTGCATTAAATAGAAATCTGTTTTTCTTATATCACAAAATATAGCTTGATATGTTCAATAAGAGTCACTGTGGTAAATGAAAGTTTGTTAGAACTCACTTGTAAGAGGACTTAATCTTTTTTACGTGAACATTTCTAAGATTTAAATGCATGTGGGTCTTTTCTAAAGTTTGTACGGAAATCAGTGACTAGTGTATGAAACATAAATCAAAACCATGTGTTTTTATTTTTGACTGATATGGAGAATTAATTATTGTATGAAAATATTTCATATTTATAGTAGGCTTGCATAAATTCGATATGTATTTCATTATTCCTTTTGTTACCCATTTCTGTTTGTTTTGGAGGAAGAATAGTTATGCCCAACAGGTACTTTCTACTGGTCATTTGTTATTCTACAAGCAGTATTTCTATTTCCATTACCTCAAACTCGATATGTGAACTTTTAAATAAATTTAATGAGACACCTTTATTTAGTATCACAAGTCCTCTCAGCTATAATAAGTTCCTAAGAGGCAAGTAGTAGAAATTATTACAACTACCTTTTAGGTACTTTATTTCTAATTGTGTTTAGTTGTACTGTCTACAGGCTTGATAATGACTTTTTAATTTTTATAGTAATTTGGCTAATCCAGTTTGAAGATATGGAGCTAAACTTGAATATCCTGTACTGTAGCCATATTAAACAGTGAAATTGTGAATGTTATGTGAAACGAGAGAAGACTAATATGAGTTGTTTAAATTTGTATTTTTTTCTTATATAAAGACTCATACAGTCACCTAATTATTTCCCATTATTTGCACTAACTAATACATGTCATCTTATCATGAAATTCATAATTTTTATCTTTTTTACAGTACATTTCCCAAATAATTAAGTCAGATGCTTAGCATCTGTACCTACCTTTAGTTAGTTTTTACATAATATTTTATAGTTATTGCAAAAAAATATTAAAAGTAAACACAATTTAGTTTAGCTTGCCAACACCAGTCAACAATAAAATAGAGGGCTGTCATCATCAGCATCCTGAATATGTACTATCTTGTATGTATATTGCCACTTCTTTACTAGTTCACTATGATTGGACACCTTTCTATTAGTGTCATGCTCAGATATTCATTTTTATTTATTTTTTCAATGTCACAACCGTCTGTTTTCTTTTCACTTGCATTGCCAAGCCATTTTTATTACCCTCCTCCCTCTGCTTAATGTAAGAACAAAACAAAGTTCCATTCACTACAGCATGGAATAATATAATATCCATTAGTCTGCTTCTCATAATGATACAATGCATGAAAGTTTTTTTTTAAGTGTGCATATACTAATACATTATGGGAAAAGTAAGTTGACAAATTTGTTTCATTTCTAATTTTTTCTAAATTTATATGAAACATTTTAAGTCCTGTGTCTAACAATGCTAAAAGAAGAGCCTTCCACCAAGTTCTACAATATCATATCTGTAATGATGACATGCATATTGTACACAAGTGAAGTATCTTGATATTAGTACTGAACTACTTCGTACGTGAACATAAAATATATTCCTTTTGAAATGTTCTGGTTTTAGTTGTTCTTTTTCAGTTGTCTAATATAATATGCTGTGTTTTAAGCACAACATGAATTTAACTAAATGAAAAAAACCCATGTTAAGTCTAACATTTGAGATCCCACAACAAAATTCCATAACTTGATAAAAAAAACATGTTTATCAATGTATAACTTTGTCACCTGAACAAAAATAAAGTTTGATTCTTTCCAATTTTTGTCCACCCCATTTTTATACTTTTGAACTAATTTCACAAAATGAAACTTTTAATAGTCGAAACAAAAAGTATAGAAGGAATCAGAGAGTATGGTAAACATTTTCCAAACCACCAAAATCTTGTGCAGACTGTAAAAAAAGTTGGGGTAATGTTTTGCATCATACAACAACAACAAAAACTTGTTCATTGATTGAAAATCGAAATTTTCACTTTTTGTCATACGTTTTCTACTGGAGCTGCTTTAACCCCATTTTCAAGGTTTGATTATTTAATATTTAATAAAATCATGTCCAGCTTACTAAAAAAAATGAGTAGTTGGACGAAGATAAAACACTTCCCATGAAAGATTGATATGCATACAATGAAATTCTGTTTTTTGTTTTAAATCATTTTTAAAACTTTTTTATTTTGTTTTTTCACATTTATAGACGTGCAAGAACACAACAGACATTAGTGCTTTACAGAAAGCAGCTGATTTTGTTAAAGCGTTTGCTTTGGGATTTGAAGTTGAAGTGAGTAATCATATTTTCTTATTTTTATCACGCTGCTTTATTTACATACAGCAGTTTAATTTATATGTGTAATAATCATGCCAGGTAACAGAATGTAATCCAGTCTATTTACCCAACTCAAAAATAACTTGACTAAGTGACAAAAAGGAAAAGTTGTTAAACTGTTTTCATTGTTTGTGATGTGAATCCTTTATAATTGTTTTAAGTATAATGTGTAAGAAGTAAATATACATGTTTTGCAAAAAGAGACTTCAAATGAAGACTTAATAAGTTCATGTAGTTTGAATCTTAAAACCCACAGGTAAAATATAAATCTGTGATATTTTACTTATAATGTCATTTATAACTTTTTTATTAGTTTTAATTTTTATTACAAGAATATATTTCTTTATTTTTTAGGATGCATTAGCACTTGTAAGATTAGATGAGCTTTTTCTGGAATCTTTTGAAATCAAGGATGGTAAGAAATATTATATTAACTCTTTCGACACGGGCTCGATCCCTGAGACCGACCTCATAACTATAAACTCATTATAGTTTACTTACTAATAACTTTTAATATTTTAAGTGTATCTTTACAAAATTTTGTAGACTTATAGTAAACATTAGAAGCCTTTGACACACAAAAAAATCAGATATTTTAATGAAGTATTTCTGTGAAAATATAGATTCTTTTTTTTTAATTAGTCTGAGTGCAAAGTGATTTTCATGTCAAAATTAAAAATACTTTTCATCATCTAAAAAATCTCATTTCCTTTTATGTAATACATAAAACCTCCTAAATGCATTTCAAACGTTTTTTCACTAAATCCTTATAGTTTTTGTTATTTTCTCTACCCTATCTCAAAACAGTATTGGTCAATTCGACCAACCTCGTAACCACCAAAAAAAATTGAAATAAACCTAAATTAAGCTTATTTTCTTTCTAGAATAACTTCAAATTGTAACCTGAAACTACATTCGTTTATCCTAAGTAGCTCTAAGTTCGTAGCATTGTACATCTATTTGTAATTAAATTTTAATGTTTTATTGCCCTTCTAACTGTGTCTAACTGCTATTCCTGCCATAAAAGTTGTATCACTTGGGGAATGTGCAGCTCATGTTATGCTATCAAATTACATTACCCACGAGATGCTTGTGTGCGTGCCTCATAAACCAGTTTAATTATATTATTACTGTTACTTATTTTACCTAATCTAGTCTTAAATAACTTTAAAAGATCCATAATTTTAATTTTATTTACTTTTATAATAATAAATAAAGAATAAATATGAAAAACAAGAAATAATACTTCCACAATCTTCTTTTTTTCTTGCCCTCAATTGCAAGGACAGTTGAGCCTGATTTTTTTTAGTGATTATAGTAAAGCATCAAACGATTTATATTAAATTAAATAATACACCAAAGAATATAAACTGATAACATACAAAAAGTAGATAAATTCACTTATCTTTCAAAATTTTCCTGGCTTTCTAACAATGCGACAAAAGCCGTTACAAATTCTTCAAAGCTAGTCATTAACTTTCCCACGGGAATGAATCTTGTACCGTGAGTGACAATATTCGTTCAAAATACAACCTTATACAATACACCATTTGATAGATGAAAACCTTGACTTTCTATTGGTTATAAATAATATATAATTAAAACGTAAGAGAGAACTATCAACCAATTGTGAAAGAGAGGATGTGGCAGAAGGGGTTCTGATTTTCTCTTTGATAGCTCTGTAACAAAACAAACTTGAAGGCCATAAAAATTATGGTGTGTTTAAGCAATAACGATTTTATAGAGAGCATTTTACATTTAATTTCATACATTTTCGAGAGGTGATGGATAAAATAGGGATGATGACATGCTAAGACAAAATTTATCATGTGTGTTACACTAGTAGAAATTCAGGATTTTTTTATATATTTTCTTTTAGAATTAAGAACTTAAAACTTGTATATTATTAAAATATGGATTATTAGCTAAGATTTTATGCTATTCTAATTGGTATAACATAAACAAAAAATAGTTTAATAAAATTTTGAATGTAAGACACTAAAACCTTGTGTCATGCGCAGTAAAGAATACCCGTGCGATAGGGTTAAAACACTGTATTTAATGAAGTGCGTTATAATTTTAGCACATGATTACCTTTATTATTATTTGTTTCTTGTTGCTGGTGGGCAAACTTCACAACTGTGTTTTATAGTATCATCTGCAGTTAGTATATTTTTCTTCGCTTATATCATAATTTGTTTACTTCAATTGAGAATCTCTTAACAATCTTGAGTTTAGTATATGGCAGTTTTAAGATATCTCATATTTAGCATTGATACTAGCTGTGTTATGAAATAGCTTGTGTGCGTGTTTGCCCACAACAAAAGTATTTTCATGGTGATTGGGTATGCCCCAAAGGGATTTCAAAACCCCTTACTTTATCCATTTTCTTAATTTTATGACTTTGACTAGCATTTAAATATTCCTCCCATACTGCTGTCTTGGTGTCAGCAAATAACACACACACATACACCATCCAGACAAAGTCAGTGCAATGAATACTGGGCCTGGTGTAGGTACCTTTGCCAGTAAACTTAATGAGCTTAAGCTGATGGATGTTGACAACTAAGTATTTGTGGTACATGTTATTCTAGGCTGTATAAATGTTAAGCTTATTTCACTTGTGTGTCTTAGCAACTATGAGTTGCACCTATTTTTAGAAATATTGGTTTTTATATCTATGTTACTCACAGTTCAGAGTACTAATTTATTAACTCTCTCACAACGAGCTTGTTTATTTTACACGACCTCATAAGCACCATAAAACTGTGAAGGTATATGTACTATAATTCTGAAAGTTCTCAATGTATCATAATGAAATTTGGCAAGCTTTACATAATAATTACAAGTTTTTCTGCACACAGTCATATATTTTAATTATTTTTACTAAAAATTTGTCCATGAATTTGTGGAGCCGGAGTGTTGACTGCTCTGAGTGCAAAGTGATTTTCATGTTAAGATTAAAAATAGTTTTCTGTATCTGAAAACTGTGAAATTTCATTTGTATAATCTATAAAACCTCCTAAGTAAATATCAAACATTTTTCTCAGTAAAACTTTATATTTTAGCTGTTATTTTCTCTACCCTAACTCTCTACATTTGGTCAATTTGACCAACCTCATAACTGCCATAAAAATACGAAGTAAATCTAAATTACTCCTTTTCTTTTCTTTTTAGAATGATTGCAGATTGTAACATAAAACTACAATAGTTTATCTTAAATAGCTTAAAGCTCTTAACAGTCTATCTGTTTATACTTAATTTTATTGTTTTATTTCTCATTGATCCATGTCTAACTAAAATCCCACCACACAAGTTGTAATAAATAACAACCCTATAACCCGACCACTTTCGAAAGGTGGACCTTTCTTCTTCAGTTTGCTCTTGAAGAAGAAAGGTCCACCTTTCGAAAGCATTCGGATTATAGGGTTGTTATTCATTTCTATCAAGACTTCTTGAACCTATATGTTTTTCTAACATCATGAATATACCTTGAAGTAACATTATTTAACCCTTTCCCCCCCGGAGTAGGTTAAAGTGCACGTATCACGTTTTGGAGGGTATTTTCAAAATTTTATTAAATAACATTTTTACTAATTACATCAATCAAATTGGCATGAAAACATAGTTTATGATTTAAATTTTAATATTATATATATTTTAATTTCTTAATTTAAAAGGAAATGTAAAGAAAAAAATGTTAAATATTGATTTTGTGTCACATAACACGTCCAGTTGTCTTATTGTTCAGTTGCCATTTTATTATGCCCACAATATGTATAAGTAGCTAACGAATTAGAAACTCGAATTTGAAATATAGACAAGCTAAATATAAAATAAGAACCTCCTTCCTTTATGATTTGCTGAGATAATATTTTTAGCAAGTCTACTAGAGTGGCTCCTCCCACTGCACCAATCTTTTGAAAGCCTTTATCTAGTCCCATCTACTACTAATTACCTACTGCTTATAACCAATAGAAAGAACATTTTCACCCCTACGTAACTCTGACAGTTGTTTATAAATAGCTTGAAGGAGAAAATAATAATTTTGCCAAAACCATTATAGTGTGATGATTTCGTCATTGCTCTGAACAGGAATGGAATTTTTTAACCAACATACAGTTTATTTAGAGACCCAACTAAATTACAGGGATTTTGAGT
>NW_013669402.1:97873-104453 GCF_000517525.1 Limulus polyphemus
ATTTTGAGTGTACTAGTACAGTAATTTGATAACTTTTTGGTCTTCAAAAATTCGTATTTGAAGCCTAAAAAATTAGTATCTCTACCCCCTCCACCCCAGAAGAATAAATGAGGCTTATGTAAAGGCTTAGCAAGTTTGATGCATGAGCACAACATTTCGTAACAGGGTTACGTACTCAACATCTTTGTTTGTCAGCCTTATTTCTCATTTACTTTCTAAGTGTGGTGAAAGTGAGAAAGGGTAGTATCATTTATAAGAATGTGCCCAAATAACACCTTCATATACTTATCCTGCTAAATTTCACACACATCAAATGGGTGACCATAGTATTGAAACACCTACTATGTAATTGGATTAGCCCGGCTCAGAACCTACAATGTTTATTGGATCGGCCTAACTCTGAACCATAAAATAAATGTTTTTACATATTCTAATTGCAATTTTATTACTCTGGAAAATTCCTGTTGAAAGTGTTGTAGGAACTATAAACTGCTATATCCCATATTGTGTTCTTGGAGCAAGGGGAATGTCCCCTCACTGAATATACATGCGTTTTTGCACTCAAGAGTTTCGTATTACGGTTGTACGTAAACTGTTGTTTTATAACGTGAGCGGTGAATTATTGCTTCTTTGTCAGTGGGTTTATAATTTGTCAGTGACAGTAAAATAAACACAGAAAATGTATGGGATATGTTTAGCAGATGAAACTGTCAGGGGAAGAACTTTGAAACTTCATGATCAATAATGAAGAAAAAGGAAACAGCTGCTCTTTATATTTTTGATTTTACTATTTTTCTTTTCATTCTACTTCAATGAGTTGTCTATAGGCTGAAGAATCAAACAATAAAAATAATAACAGGTGAAATATAACGTTTTATTGGAGAAAAAAAAGGTATATATGTATTTAGGTGGTTTCAGAGGTTGTGCAAATGAAATTCGAGATTTTTGAAACAAAGAAAAGTATTTTAAATCTTAAAATGAAAATCACTTTGCACTCAGACTAGTTAAAAAAAAAAAGAATCAATATTTTCATGGACAAATATAAGTAAAAATACTTCATTAAAAAAATCTGATTTTTTGGTGTGCAAAAGGCTTCTAATGTTTACTATAAGTCTACACAATTTTGTAAAGATACACTTAAAATATTAAAAGTTATAGCATGAAAACTATAACAAGCACAAAATGGTTATGAGGTTGGTCCCAAGAACTGAGCCTGTGTTGAAAGAGTTAATTGTGGAACCAACAAAAATAATTAATTTAATGTTTTACATAGGGTTATAAGTAAATCACTCATCAAACCTGTAGTTCACGTTACTGTATTGAATTATGTAATGCATGAGCTGCTTTACCTCGTGAAAAAAATTTATTATTATTATTCATTTTATTACCTAATTTAACCTTATCTAACATGATAAGTTTCTAATGTTTACATTTGAGTTACTTTTATAATGATAAATAAAGAATACACACAAAAACAAATATATTATTTACCTGGGTCTTCATGTTTTTTTGCTGTCAACTATTGATGAAAGTTAAGCCTACTTTTTTATACTAATGGTACTACTACACTAAATAACTTATTTAAATGATGCACCTAAGAATACAGAATAATAACATGCACAAAGCAAACAGTGTTTTATAACTATCATAATTTATCTAGCATTCTAAATATGCGATAAACGGCTTTAAAAATTCAGCTAAGCTTGTCGATGTGTATAGCAGGAGAAAAAGTTTCAAAATGAAGGCATAATAGACAATTTTCTATAAGGAAAACAATGTAACATAATACTTCATTTAAGTGATTAAAACTTTGGCTTTCTACTAGTTATAAATAATATTGTATAAAACATTAGAGAGAACTATTGGCAATTTCTGAATAGGAGGATGTGAAAGGTGGGCATGGCAAGTGAGTCTCATTTTCTAGTTTATGGATCCATAAACAAATAAAATTGAAGACTATAAAAATTGTAATGAGTAATTTGAGTTAAATTCTGTACTTCTCAATGGAGTAATAAATAAATTAGAGAAGTGGGAAGGCCTAGAGAATAAATGTCACAATTCTAATATTAGGAGAGATTGAGGATTTTTTTTTTGGTATTTCCTTATAAAATTAAGAACTTGATTTATTAAATATGTTTTAATGCCAAAATTATTTGTATGCAATGATAATAGATAATAAAGTGATTTAATTAAATTTTGAATGTAACTCTCTAAAAAGTCATGACATGCATACTTTGTTGTGAAAGAGTTAATGCTGTCATGAGTATCCGTTGTTGTTTTTTTTTAAGTGAAAATTGCTTATCGTTACCTTTCAAAATATTGTTGGAACTAAGGATGTTTAGATAACATAATGAGATGGTTGTGACTAAAACATTTTGAATGGAACAACTTTGAGAAGGAGCCTATTTATAATTAACCAATTCATTTGTAACATTTAATTAGCATGGTTGTTATTTAAAAATGTTTTTATTTGTTTAGTAAAACCACTGAAAGGAGATCACCTTGCTAGAGCTATAGGAAGAATAGCTGGTAAAGGAGGCAAGACTAAGTTTACTATTGAAAATGTCACAAAAACTAGGATTGTGTTAGCTGACAGGTAGGAAATGTTCTGTGGTATCCACACTTGGAGAAATTCACATTCATCATAATGCATCTGTTGTTTTTGCAATGAGTCAGGGGTCACCCATGTTACTCCTCATCAAATGAAGAGCAAACAGCTTACAAGTTCTACGAGAAGCATTCTAAGAATAAATATAAAAATGTGGAATATTTGAAATTAGGATTCATTTTTATAATCTTATGCATTTTTATGTCCAATTTGCCATTTTCAATCTGACAACCAAATATGCTGATGTACAAAGTTGCTAAGATACTGTGTTTACGTTTTTATGCTTTATCTTCAGTTTAGGGAGGATTTACATTTTGTGTTCTTTTTTCTTAGTTTGGCTATTGTTAAATGTTTCATTTTTTTGTACATGAAAATATTTTCTTCGGGACAAATGTAGCAGTTTGGTGTTATTAAACTAGTATCAACTTTTGTAACTTTTCCTTTAGACATGACGAACGTGGTTGTTTAAACCTTGCTATGCAATTTAATGTCCTTGTCAAGTGCCTTAAATCTTGATTTCGTGTAAAAATTCGATAATGCTAATTGGTCTGTTAACTTTCCTTCCAGCAAAGTCCATATATTAGGTTCTTATCAGAATATTCGAGCTGCCAGGACTGCTATTTGCAGCTTAATTATGGGTAACTACATTTCTATAGTTTTTTATATTATTATTCCAAGTGATACTGGTTATTATATATATTAAGGTTTAAAGTGGCACAAAAGTAATTATCTAATGATGTGGTTGAACCATTGTATCAATTCATAAAAGTTTTCATGGATATTTCCTCAATATTAAATATGAATTTTCACCTTCCTTCACGTGTTGACATTAAGATCCCATAATAGTGATTGAAACATATAGTATTCTTACTTGTAAGATACCAAACATAAATACAAACCTATTCCAAGCTGAGAGACATTATTTATACAAGCTTCTTCTCCAATGAAGGTGTGGTTAGGACATGTCTAAAGAAGTATTACTTAGATCAAGTAGATAGGAATTGAAATAAAAACAAAACTGAAATATGTCACCTTATAATATTAGATATTGAAATTCTATATTTCTCAGTAAAAAAAATAGTCAAATTTATATTTGAACGTTTTGTAAAACCATTATGAGGAAGTGTCTTGATTTAAAAATAGCACAATTTAGATGATTTAACTTAAAAACTTGATGAAATTACTCGGGAAGGAAAACTAGTATATAGAGCATCTTTGTAATTTGAAATTTTACAAAAGTGTAAGCTTACTAAATTTTTAACTTGGTTATAAATCTTGTTCGTTGCTTGTTTTATTGATGTTGCCATTAATTACTTTTCATGCTTGTTTTTCACTTGTAGGAAGCCCTCCCTCCAAGGTTTATGGAAACCTCCGACAGATGGCAAGTCGACTGTCAGAGAGATTTTGAAAGGAACATTCTGTGAATATTTTGTATAGATAAATCTAAAAAGGAAGTAAATGTAGATTTTCCCAAGCATTAAAGATTCGTTAATGTTTCCCAAATTCTCAGAATACATCATTTTATATTAACTTGTTTTCAACTGTAATATTGATAACATTTGATTACCAAAGTTTTCAATGGATAATATGTATATCAAGTTGTCCTGAGTGTTGTAATTTAACATATGAATTAGATGATTAGAGAAGCAGAAAGGGCAGTGTGTAGCTTAGTGGACCTTGGACCTTCTGACCTGTAAGTGTATATAAAGGAGCATTTCCAAAAATGGAAAGAGGTGGGTGGGGTGTCACTGTGTTTGATTTATTACATGAGCAATATCTTGGCAAACAGAAAAAATAAGAGGCTCTTATTTTATATTCTAGCTTGTAAGTATCAGTAATTTGAGTCTCTAATTCCTACAAAACTATAAACATCACAAACATCTAATTTGAACCAGTACCGCATTCAATATACCACGTGACACACAAAAATCTCTGTTTAACTGTGTTGTTTTTTATATTTACAATATAATCTACAGTTTGATTCCAAACTTACTGAAATAAATTCATCAAATAGTAGTTCAATAAAATTTTGAATGCCAGTCAACAAACGTGACGACATGGCCTTTCACCTGTGATCCTTCTGGAAAGGATTAATGGGTATTAATAAAGGTTACAAAGCAAGAATAAAATATTTAAGTTGATAACTGATGTATTGATATCTGTATTTATTTAATAACACAGAATTAGCACAATACAGACGAACAAATAGTCTAAAAATAATAATAATAAATATACAATAAACTAGATATAAATTGAATTGCAACAAGAAAAAAGGTTCAGGAAAAATCACAAACTAAAATCACTTCCTCCAAGATTTCAGAGTAGTGAAATAATAAGTTCTGAAAACATGTCAGTTGACTGCTACGTGTGCACTATTAGAAGACATGGATGCAATAAAAACAGTTTGAGTTGGGCTACAAGATGTTGAAAACTGCATAGTTGTATTTCTTTAAAATAGGTAAGATAATTTTGGTCCACCCTGTACTTTAACTAGCTTAATATTAAATATATAGAATGTCTTTTGTTTTTAATGTTTATTAAAAGTATAAAGTAAAACATGAGTTTGTTAAACATTCTAGCACAATTTCCTTCTGCCATCAAAGTGATTTCCAATATACAGGGTGGCCCAAAACTAGGTATACAGTTGGTAATTGATAATGTATTTAAAGTATACAGTGGATGATTTATTTAACGGCACTTTACACATGACATGATACTATGGGAAAGTTAATCCCGTATATGTTCAAATTGAAACCCGTCGCTGTTCACACAATCCCGGAGTTAGCCTGCCACACTTCGGCATACTTTCTGACACAAGTCCGTCCATCAAGTTCAGTAAATGCGTCTGTGATGTACCCTTTCATTTTGTCATCATTCCGCGATTTTCTACAGCACACCTTGTCCTTGAGTACTTCCCAGAGGAAAAAACTCCATATACAACGGTATACTTACTTACTATATATATTGTTTTGACCATTTCGGTTATTAGATTCCTTTGTTGTTTTTGTAATAAACGGTTGAAAATAGTGAAACCTGAGTTAGAGAGGAAGAATGAAGAAGCGTTTATACTTCTCTCGATATTTATTAGACAAGTTCATTAAATATTTCTATATCAGTAGTAAAAGCATTTTAATTTATTTATTTTTTTAAGTTAACGAGTTTAAGAATTACTAATGATCGAATAATTAAACTATAACAGATAACGTGTTTCTTAAGTTACTCAAAATTTATTTTGAAACAGAAAATGGTGTGTATTTTTGTGTGCACAGTCTATCCAGGAGTTTTACACTTTTTTTTTAACTTACGCTTTTCTCAAGAGATGACAAGGTTTGTGGATTGAGACACAGTTTGACATCGGGCTATAATGACTAAAAAAGTTAAATTTCTATGCGTTACTAAAAAAAAAAAATTTTTTTTAAATTTAGACCTGTACGAAACTAGTTTGGAAAGAAAGGAGCGTGGCGAAAATGTTTACGTTAAGATAATTGTCCAACACAAAAATTCAGATTTACCAGAAAGAGATAAAATATATATATAAGAAATTCGTCAATATTTGATGAATAGATTTTTAAATTTAAGCTGTAAAAAAAAAGAAAGAAAAAGTAATGATAGAGTAATTGAAATTCAATTATCTGTCTACTGTATTAGATTGTACTAGGAATGAACTGAATCGTACTATAATGGAACAATGGCGTCGCCGACTATATATCTATCTACTTATGTGACCAAAATATATACAATGATGCCATCTGTTGTGCTGAAATACAACAAGATATAAATGCCAGAAATGGTTGAGGCTTATGAAATGTAACCAGGGGCGGATTGGGATGGCTAAGCGGCCCGGGACTGGGATCACAGAATAGCCCTGGACAGGTTTTCTGTTAAACTTTTTATTCCGATGATAAAGTGAATTAAAAATTAATTTACTTATATTTTTCTTCTTATATTTATAGAAAAAGAACGTGTGTTGAA
>NW_013669402.1:105264-107429 GCF_000517525.1 Limulus polyphemus
CATAAAAAAAAATTATTTTGAGTATTCCAGATTCAGACAATTAGAAAAATAACTATGGTATGTGCAGCAACTATTTCTTCATAACAGGACACAATTTTAAATAAAAATACTCTCTCCTCGCAACAAGAACACGACTTTCACTAGGACTGTACGTGAGAGTTTGATTATATCTATATTGATGTAATTTTTAAATGTAGTACTATAAAACTGGAGTTCTTAAAAATATTAGTGTTTCAATAAAGGGAAGCACTTTTAATATATAAAAACATATTACAGTTTATATCAGCAAAATGTGTGAAAATTTTGAGCTCTGTACATGAATCATTTTGATGCAATGAGTTGCGTATGACTAATGAGCACGATCCGAACACTTTTCCTGTGCAGTACTTCCCAGAAAAAAAAAGATGTTCACTTTTTTTTTACAATGACGTATGAATACTTCGATTACTAATTACTAGCACAAACAGCCGCCGGCAGGACGATGTTTCTGCTAGTGTTAGATAATGATAATTAATGGCGTGAACGTTGTTCGATGTAATCTGTGTAACTCTAAAACGTTGAGTTTTTCATTAAAAGCTTTTTCTTTTCCTCGATAGATGGCAATATGAGTCAAAAGTGACTAAAGAATCTGTGTGGCGTTATCACCCAAGGTCGTAGTCCTGAGGTTGCTCAATCCCTGGAATGTAATGTGTGACACTGTTGCTTTACCATGCGAGGTGCACGATACAGTACGTGTACATTATGGTTAATGCACATATTGTACACTTGAAACCACGTTAGTTCATTCTCTGAAACCTCCCAATTCTTAGCATTTCTCAAGATATTTTAGTTGATGTTTCTTCATCCATCATTCTCTCAGATCATGTTTAAAGACACTCACTTCACAGTTCTCGAATTCACGCCTAGTTACAGAAGTACTTCGTCAGATATTCTAACTGCCAGTTTATAGTTGTATGAATTTCTAATGAACTAAAGTGATGTTCCAAGAAACCATAACTAAGGGATGCACATTTAGTAAAAGCAGTTTTATTGTTGTAAAAACAAAAATAGGATTAGTTAAAATACATTTTTGAAAGTTATTATATAGTGCTAAACTGTGTATCTTTGAAGAGCCCTAAAATGTTAAAGCAGTTTTTATTTTGTACAAAATATCCTTAAAAAGTTAAAAACGTTACAAACTATTGCTTGTGTTTCTCGCTAGTCTAACTCGGAAGGTTGTGTCATTGGCTCGAACGTACATGACGTCAGCGTCAAAATAACTGGTTCCTTGTTACGTAGTGCGTGGCTCTTTGTACGGAAAGTAGTTAATGAATCATTTTTATGATACGTTATATAATAAAAAAAATAATATCTGCAAACAGTGTGAATACATAGTAAAAAATAAACATTTAAAATAGTTTGATTAAACGCCATTTCTTTAAACTCGCAGCTAAAGTTTGCCGTACAGTCAAAATTGTCTAATAACCAAATGTTGAAATTATTAGATAATTGAAACTTTTGCAAACGAAAAAGTACAAATAGGCATTTGTATAGCAGAGACGGCTGGTATGGGTATTAACAACTTTAATTAAAATATCGTACCTGTTCACACTCTCGTCTATAAGACATGTACCCAGTAACGGTCAGTTTCAAACTGTCTTTGTTAACCTGAAGATGACCTAAGAAAGTCGAAACTTTGTTCTTGTACATTATTTTAATTAAAGTTTTTAATACCCAAACCTGCCGTCTCTGCTATGCGTTTTTACTTCAAGTGGGTTTCTCGTCATCATCAAGTATCATAAGAGCATTTCGCTTCCACTTTTTACATATTCTAACAATTTAAATAAAATATAGATTTAACCCTTTTTTATACTAAACAAAAACAAATTATCTATTCGTAGTTGCTGTATATTTTCGAATATCTGCACGAGCTATATTACACATCGCTAAATCAAACGTGCCTCGAACTACGCAATGGTTTGTTCACTTATTTGTCAATGAAAGACGAATGGTAATTTTCTTTGATAACATTAGATAAATTTCTTTAAAATGCTAAGTATAAATGTGAATAATCTGAACCAATTGAAATTCAGTTGATATTCTATAGTGAATGATTAATATTGTTACGACAGCGGAAGTCACGTGACCCTGGTAACACGTAATGCGTTCTAGAAAGATCGGGGAAC
>NW_013669402.1:107676-110029 GCF_000517525.1 Limulus polyphemus
GTCAAGCGCGTGAATCGTTCGTTGAGAATTATAGCGTGTGTTTAAGTGTTGAAATTAAGTATATTGCAAAGTTGTATTGAGAAAGAATAAACTAGTTTTATTTAAGAAAGGACTTGTATCGCTGAAATTTTTCTGAAGGAATTTTTACGGGAAAATAACAAACGACCAGAGACGTAACAATAATTAAACTGGTCAAGTTTCTGAACTGTGGCGAAATATCTAGCTAAACAATAACCACAACTTAATTTAATACATTTAGTTCAAAGACAACTTTAACGCTACAAGGTCTCCCGGTGGGCCAGCGGTAAGTTTACAACCATACGAGACTAAAGTCCATGGTTCGACTCCCTACGTTTGATAAAGTGCAGATAAATTATTGCGTAGCTTTGCGCAAACAATAACAATTCTATTGCTCTGTAGGGATTTAAAAATCAAAGTTACTTAAACAAGGCTTGTTAACAAGTATTTTCATCCCAGTAACTCCAGAGTGTCATAGTCCATTTGAAGTTCTTATTGTTGTTACTTTTATTCTTTTGTGTAGCTACAGTTAGATGAAGTTTACTTTCAATTAACACATGATTGCTGTAGATGAGATGTATTGTTGACATCAAATGTGCCATTACATATTTTTAAAACTCCTGTTAAAAGTTTTATTTCTGTAAAATGCATTCAAATTCTTCTTCTTGGCACCTTCCCTCTATTTGTACGCTTCTTTATATTTTTTGTCTGTCCTTCTGTTTCAACTTAATTTTCTTCTTATTCTTTTATTCAGAAACTCTTCAACTTAGATTAATTTACAAAATATAATTTTCTTTACTAAATTGCATTTGACGGGGATTATCGTACACCAGTTTACTGCAATAAACATCTGTAAATTGATTCGTTATCATTTCGAACAGAAAGAAAGAACAGCTTGAAACTTTCTTATTTTACTTTGAGTTAGAAAGCATTTGTCTAGAAAGCTAATGTACTCTGTTAGTGCCTACGCTGATTATTTCTACTTACTTGTTAAATACTCTAATAAGACAACTGTATTGTGTCTTCTCTTTTTTTTTAGGCCAAGCACACAGTTTAAACCTATATATAAATGTATCAAATAATATTTCTTCTTTTTTACCTTCATTAAATTCAGTATCCCAGTGATAGAGTTTATTAATATTTATCATTGGCTTTAAAAAACAACAAAGACTTACCTTTTTTTTTCATATAATAAATGCCTCTTTGTTAAAAGACTGAACCCTAGACTTTAGACCATGAGACCGATTGAGAGTGAAATTTAGTTGTTATTTACCGTAAGTACTTGGTAAACCGTTAATTCGCTAGATATAGTTATTCGATTCTGCATGTATTGCAATGCAAATCTGAATAAGAACATATAGATAAAATATCGATGAAATACAATCTGATTGTAAATAATTTCAATGTTTCTTTTTTTTTATGATTCATTTGAAATATCTTAGAGTTAGCTTTAGTTAACAGCATGAATTATATAAGGCAAAATATATATCTATTTTTCATAGTCAAGAGAATATACGATTTTAAATGACAGAGACTGTCATTTCATTGACATGAAATACTTTTTAATTAGAGTGACGTTTTGACCATACCCCAAACTACTTTTCCCATTTAAGAAACTTGAGCACGCAGGAATCCCCTGCAAACACCTGAATTATCGGTTTCCTTGTTTTATGATTTATCTTTTTATTATTTTATCCTACTTATTTGCGGAGTATCATTATTTCTTATTTTATATGCTTCAACATTATCTGTTAATGATGTTTTTATACACTTAGAAGTTTTCCTTTTTCAAAATCTCCATACCGGAAATAAACTACATTTTGCAACAAACCCTTTTCCCTGCCTGAATATTGTTACGTCCCCGTTTGTTAATTGATTTTCCGTAACTTTGTTCCGACGAAACTTTAGCGACACAAGTCCTTACTTAATAAAACTGGTTTATTCTTTCTGAATATAACTTTACCGACACACTTATTTTCAACAGTCGCTCTTTTACAAACGTTTTAATAACGAACGAACGTTAACTTCAACAATACTTCCTGACTGCAGTTCAATTGCTCACTACCTACACACATATTGTTGTCACGTTGTGAGCGTTTTATATATATACCAGACAAACATATATCTAGTAAATGCTAGGGCATTCACGAAGGTTCGAGAGAAGTGGCGTGACACAAGTCACGTGACCTCGCTGACGCAACACTGCACCCTCCTTAGTTTTGTTCGTCCCGAACAATAGCCACTTACAATAAACCAATAACAATTAATAATAACTTAATTAAAATGTACAGAATTACAAACACAAAATTACATTTCAACAAAGTCCCTTAATTCC
>NW_013669403.1:0-1129 GCF_000517525.1 Limulus polyphemus
AATCTATGATATCTGTAGCAGTGGCGTATTTAAGTCTAATCTAGAGGCAAGTAATCTATGATATCTGTAGCAGTGGAGTATTTAAGTCTAATCTAGAGGCAAGTAATCTATGATATCTGTAGCAGTGGCGTATTTAAGTTTAATCTAGAGGCGAGTAATCTATGATATCTGTCCCAGTGGCGTATTTAAGTTTAATTTAGAGGCAAGTAATCTATGATATCTGTAGCAGTGGCGTATTTAAGTTTAATCTAGAGGCGAGTAATCTATGATATCTGTCCCAGTGGCGTATTTAAGTTTAATTTAGAGGCGAGTAATCTATGGTATCTATAGCAATGGCGTATTTAAGTTTAATCTACAGGCGAGTAATCTATGATATCTGGAGCAATGGCGTATTTAAGTCTAATCTAGAGGCAAGTAAGCTATGATATCTGTACCAGTGGCGTATTTAAGTTTAATCTAGAGGCGAGTAATCTATGATATCTGTACCAGTGGCGTATTTAAGTTTAATCTACAGGCGAGTAATCTATGATATTTGTACCAGTGGCGTATTTAAGTTTAATCTAGAGGCGAGTAATCTATGATATCTGTACCAGTGGCGTATTTAAGTCTAAATCTAGAGGCGAGTAATCTATGATATCTGTACCAGTGGCGTATTTAAGTCTAATCTAGAGGCAAGTAATCTATGATATCTGTACCAGTGGCGTATTTAAGTTTAATCTAGAGGCAAGTAATCTATGATATCTGTAGCAGTGGCATATTTAAGTTTAATCTAGAAGCGAGTAATCTATGATATCTGTCCCAGTGGCGTATTTAAGTTTAATCTAGAGGCGAGTAATCTATGATATCTGTAGCAGTGGCGTATTTAAGTCTAATCTAGAGGCAAGTAATCTATGATATCTGTACCAGTGGCGTATTTAAGTTTAATCTAGAGGCGAGTAATCTATGATATCTGTACCAGTGGCGTATTTAAGTTTAATCTAGAGGCGAGTAGTCTATGATATCTGTAGCAGTGGCGTATTTAAGTTTAATCTAGAGGCGAGTAATCTATGATATCTGTAGCAATGGCGTATTTAAGTTTAATCGTCAGACGAGTAATCTATGATATCTGTAGCAATGGCGTATTTAAGTT
>NW_013669403.1:2039-6219 GCF_000517525.1 Limulus polyphemus
CACACACACACACACACACACACACACACACACACACACACACACACATGCGCTCGTACTAGCATTGAAATCAACAAATATCGTGTGAAAAATAGAATCCGGGTCTGCACAAATACTATAATTAGCGCCACCCCTTGTAATCTGCAACGCCCCCGGAGGCTTTAATTAGGGGCAGTGCGGTATGTGTGTGTAAATAAGTGGAACAAAGGCAACCAGTTAAGATTTTCTTTTGCTTTCCATAGTCTGTACTTAATTTGCTTATATAGGAATATACATACTTATGAACCTGTATATGTCGTTTATAAATATGTTCGTGTATGAATAATTCCGTTGGACTCTCACCTACTAGAAGCCGTATTCCAACTAGTAAACATCTTTAAATGTCATAAACCAACCAGAAATGTTGTTGTTGTTTGAAGTTAAGCACAAAACTACACAATGGGCTATCTATGCTCTGCCCACCACGAGTATCGAAACCCGGTTTATAGCAGACGTACGGCTGTGCCACTGGGGGGCCCAACCAGAAATAAAGGCGCAGCCAGACGAGACATTTCTTGTAATGTCTTGATAGTGACAATAATTAATTACATGTCCGTAAAGTGTTCAAGATAAGGTTGTTTGACGTCATAGCACAGAAAATAGAATCTCCGACTGCTTTTATTTAGCGATAACCTGAATAGCATACGCAAGTTCGATATTAAAGTTTAAATTCTAACAGTTGTTTTTGAACACGTGCTAAACTTCCCACGTTACCATGACAGAGAGAACACACTTCTAAAAAAAAAGACTATGATACGATTTACAAGAAGTATCACAAGCAGTTGTTAAAGTAATGAGACATTCGTTCCTAAGACTTACAGAATAACAGAGAGGTTTAATAGACCAGAAAAGTCCTTCGTAATAGAGCTAATTTCTTTGACGAAGATTTTTCGCACTTCCCCAACAAACAAATTACCTTCACGAAGAGCCCCCCCCCCCAGTGGCACAGTGGTATGTCTGCGGACTTCAAATTCAAATGCACCACAAGAAAGGCAACACCTTGGTTAGAGTTTCTGGTGGTCAAATTGTGACTGAAAAGAATTCCATTGTCCTGCTACATTGGGAGCTTTAGGTCATTAAAAAATCACTTATGTTCGCAAACTCTAGTTATGCTAAACAAAGGGGAAAAAATGCAGGGTCTTGATCACTAGCCTTATTTAATGGAAAAACTACAGTTTTCCTTAAGAATATGAAGGGGGGGGGGCTATGGTAGAGATCTAAATATCGGATATGGTCAGCCGGATAAGAATTTGTACCAGCACCTTAAGATGTGGATGCGTTATAAGAGTGGCAGTCCAACCCTTAATATGGTAGGATGTTGCTAACTGGTTGCTTTCCCTCGAATCAGTAGCTCATATCTAAGGACGGTAACATATAATCTTATTAGCTTTACCGTAAATACAAATACAAGAATATAGAATAGTTACGTAAATACAAATACAAGAATATAGGATAGTTACGTAAATACAAATACAAGAATATAGGATAGTTACGTAAATACAAATACAAGAATATAGGATAGTTACGTAAATACAAATACAAGAATATAGGATAGTTACGTAAATACAAATACAAGAATATAGGATAGTTACGTAAATACAAATACAAGAATATAGGATAGTTACGTAAATACAAATACAAGAATATAGGATAGTTACGTAAATACAAATACAAGAATAAAGAATAGTTACGTAAATACAAATACAAGAATATAGGATAGTTACGTAAATACAAATACAAGAATATAGAATAGTTACGTTTTATTAAAGCATATATGGAGAAATACTTAAATGATTGTACATTCGTAAACTGGTGTTGGGGAACCATAGTTATCTATCTCAATGACTGTGTACATACGTTGACTGTCGCTAAAGCACTATAATAATACAAGTCAATTACTGTACATACGTAAACTGGTGTTGGGAGGCGAAATCCACATTAATGACTGTGTACATACGTAAACTGTGTTGGGGAACCATAGTCATCTATCTCAATGACTGTGTGCATACGTTGACTGTCGCTAAAGCACTATAATAATAATACAAGTCAGTTACTGTACATACGTAAACTGGTGTTGGGAGGCGAAAGTCATTCGCTTTAATGACTGTACATATATAAGCTACCGATATAGCACCAGAGCAAAAATCAAGGAAGACTACTTTAGTTCAACACCTTACTTACCAAGACGATCAATGAATTGCTTCACCACCAAAAAATCCATTTCAAGTCATAACATTTAGACTCTTCACTCTGGAGATATCATTTATTTATTTATAATCTAAACTTAGACTAATTTGTGATGAAATGTTTGTTTATTTTTAGATACAACATACAACATGTCAAAACAAGTGTGCATGGTTTCTAAAGAATCCTAACATAAATTTAACACAGCTTGTACTAGAAGTTAACGTTCGTACTTCCTTGCCGTCAGAAAAATCTGTTCACAAAATGAGCTTCATTCCAGAGACTAGTTCAATTCTCTGTCAACAAATCAGAGTATATATATATAAATTGATTAGGAGGTGAAAGCTACTGTTTTGTCACAAACAAAATGTTTTCTTCCAAACTCTCTTAATCAATTTTTTTAGCATTTTTACTAAGTATATAAAGAATATATATACATTCGTATAAGTACACTTTGATATATATTAGTCGACTTGAAACTGTCTATAAATAAACGAGAAATACATTCATTATTTTTTTTTAACTCTGTTAAACCGTACCACATTCTTGTCGCATAAGAACTGTAAGGAACTGCTGAAATACTGCATTTATGTATTTATTTTTGAAAGTCTATTAAGCGATAATTGAGATAATGAAATATGCCATAATTTGTTTGGAATACGCATGCAAAGTTCGTTCATATCGAGTATTTCGATATAACAAAAATTCAACATTTCATCCATCTCTGCTTAGGGTCCAAATGTACTCGCTGTACTCGTGTCTAGGTTTGAAATTATGTAATAGAGAATTATTAGGTTAAGATAACAGTTTGTTTTTAAGTAAAGTTTAGTAATTACATTTTTGGCATTTAAAATTAACAAATGAATTTGTTGATAATAAAATCTTAGTTTTATATACATTTATATATGTATATTCATACTTTATTTGTACATCTATCTACATTTTGTGTGTAATAACAATGTGACGTGTGTGATTCAAAGCTGTTATCCCAGTGGTCAGAGCTTTCTACCTATATTTCTCCAAAGTTATGACAGTGACCTGTATGAGTTTGTAAACCGTATGGCCAACTTTTGTTTCAACTTAAAAAACAACTGTGCTAAATAGTCCCAGAAGATTTCTTGTAATTGGATGAACTGCTTACGTCCAAGTTATTTGAAATGCTTTTCATATCCGTGATCAGACGAGGAAATATGTCGAACATGCTTGACTACCTTGACTAAGGAAATATTTGTCCAGTTTTTTGATTAATAGTACATCTTGAAAGGTCACTGACTGAAGGTCAGTTACCCGTTTAAAGCATTTTAAACTCTATTAGACAGCTACATTTTGGTTATATTGATCAATATCTAAGTTTGTTCCTGCATCAAGTGGAAAAGAAACGAAACTGTATGGATCTTATCTGTCGAACGTTCCTGTAAAGGGGTCGAAAGCTTACAATATAGTAAAATGTCCTTATAAGGTCATTTATTCCTTTTCGATTTGTTCTTAAAACCAGATTAAAAAGACTGGGTATGTTAGCAGTTAAATAAATCAATTTAAAACTAAAAATTGGCTTCTGCCTATAATTTCAATCGTTGTTTTGTTTCCAATACTTCTGGTTTCTATAAGATAAAGTGCTTTATCAACTTTATTTTGCTCTCAGAAAAAATGAATAAACCATGAACATCGTTGTATCGTCATTCTTATGACTTATTCAGAACAAACTAGCTCAACCCAGTTCAGTTTCTCAGGGATTCACGTTTTGGATGATCGCACGTTAATATCTAGAAAAAAAGGTGGGGTTTTGGTAATTCACCAGTTAGGTTGTCTATATGAATCGCAAATTTCAAGCGTGCACTTCTGGGTAATTATGTATGTCTTTAATTCAGTAGGCTTACTTTCAGTCCCACTAAAATGTATTGTGCTTCACTGATGATAATGTTAGTAATATATATATATATATATATATATATATATA
>NW_013669403.1:6730-11720 GCF_000517525.1 Limulus polyphemus
GTTAGTAATATATATATATATATATATATATATATATATTTGGCATGTGGCACTCCTCATTTTGACTTCCAATGAACATAGACATTCGTATTAGTACAACTTGATATATATATATTAGTCGATTTGAACCTCTCTAAAAATAAGCGCGAAATACGTTGATTACATTTTTTGACTCTGTTAAGCTTTACAATATTCTTGTCACATAACGCGTATAAGGTACAGCTGAAATACTGTAAAAAAGTGTTTTATGGACATTCAGACTCGTACTCAGAATGTTTGAAACGGAGGTTCTAATTTGTGAGATCAAAAGTCAACAGATATCGTGCGAGGCAAAATCAACATGCAAAGTATGCTAATACTACGGGGGATCTGGTAGCATGCATCCACCCACCCCCTAACCCACCCCAAGAAAATTTGTAATAAATTGGTGCTATGAGATTAAATCTGGAAGCAATTTTGCATGAAATATAGCTTAACCAGTTCCACAAACATTCAATGAAAAGTCCTATTACAAAGTGTTAATAGAAACCATTGCATGCGACTGTTTCAAGCCAAATAATGCTAATGCTTCATCAGAAGAATGTGGGCTATGTAGAAAACATTAAAAACAATAAGCAGCTGCTCTATAACTATATAAGTATAATTTGTTTACATCACAAAAATAGGGGGTTCGACCGAACCCCCACTCCACCCTCCTGCGTACGTGCGTGATATTTGTGTATTTATTGCTATGCGTATATTTCACGATAATATAGATAAAAAACCACAATTAGTTTGGAATATGCGTGCAAGATCCGTTTATATTGAGTATTTTGATATTGTAAAAATTCAATACTTCACCCATCTTTACTTTGGGTCCAAATGTACGCGTTCCAGTTATGTCTAGATCCTATACAACTAAACCGATACTTTTAATATTTACAAAAGTTTGTCTTTTTACCGATATATACCTAATTACATTTTCCGTGCAATTGAAAAAGCTAAATATATACATTTTCTAGAAATAATTTGTTTTATTGTATATATATATATATTTATTTATTGAAACATTAGGCTTAATCCCTCTTTTAAACTCTACCCATGCACAGGTATGAATATGTTGTTGTTCGTTATTAAGCACAAAGCTACATAAAAGGCTATCTGTACTCTGCCCACCACGGGTATCGAAACCCGGTTTCTAGCGTTGTAAGTCCGCAGACATACCGCTATGCCACTGAGGGGCGTATGGATATGATAACAAAAGAATGGACTAAAATGAATCCTTGCCAATTTTATAAAACAAAAACAAAAGAAAAAATCGGGCGGCTTAAGTTTTTTGTATCATATATATATATTGTCACCTTGAACTTAAGCAGCAACAAGAATGCTTATGTTTAAGGTTTTTCAACAACATTTCTCAACGTCAGTTCTGCTTGAATGTGTTCCATTTTTTTACTGATAATTTAATCGTACACACAAAAAAAAATACAGAGTAATTAAATAAATGGTATTTTAGCGAATTTAGTGGGACAATCTACACTGGAAGTAGCAACTTGTTTTATAAAGAAGTAGAAAATAAGGAATTGAAATATCTGTAATCTGAAAATTGTGTGATTGTTGCAATGTCAAGTTTGTTTGTACAAGACACCGGTGAGCGTACAAGTACATCCTCATGACGTGTGTTTTACCACCTGTTGTTCTCTACCTAAAGGAAAGGATTCCGCCCACCATGATACCACACATTACGCACACTACATATATCTTTATCTAGAAAAAAAAAATGTTTAAACGATGTTCGTACCCTCTATTAAGTTATTAGCATCAGTCCAACTTAACAAGGTCGTTTCACTTCGTCTGCTTATCTACATCCGGTGAGACACATCCGTTTAGGAATATTTGTAGAATTTTATACGAAACACAGCTTCGAAAAATGGTATTCTGAGTACTTAAGTTGGTATTAACTAGTGAATTCACGAAACGCTCTTAAAGATTATTAAAATAAAAAAAAATATAGTAAGTGCTTTGAACGCGAAATCACACAAAAATAGGTAATCTAACCGATTTCTTTACCGTCATGGTTCTACGCACAGTGTCTTTATTTTTATTTCAGACGTTTCCAAATAACGTTCTTAAACTACCCTTTTAAATGTCAAAAATGACTGTTATGTTGAATAAAGAAAATGATTTCATTACTTTAACATGGTCAATACGAGCGTCAAGGTGGATACTTGAAACCAACGTTACAAGTGTAAAGTGTTGATAAAGCCTTGAATTATCCTCCTGATGCTGATGTTACAAGCTTCAAATCAGTGTTGATGAAGCACTGAATTATCCTCCTGACGCTGATGTTACAGCTGTTTGGATACAGTTTAGTGTTGATTACAATGTTTTTAGTTTTTAGAAATTGTTCTGTAAAAGATTCAACATTATACTCTATAACTTACGGTTTGACAAAACTAAGTTTCACAGAAAAACAAAAGCAAAAAGATATGACTTAAAACTTACGTTCGTTTGGAAAACTCAAACTATAAGTTCATATTCTGGCATGCAAAGTTTAGACCTTGAAAACTTCATCGTAATACTATCTTTAGCACAGTACGTAAATGACCGATACTCTTCATTTAGAAAATACAATGAATGTGACCTATCGACACATGCACGTATATATACGCACTTATTGCTTTGAATTAAAGTATATCAGTAAAAGGTTTGTACAATATTACAGTTTCTCTGACTTTATGTCGCCATATCGAAGCAATGCCCATAGTATGTATTGGGAAACAAATCTGACAGATTCGTTGCATAACAAAGTACGTAGTGGAGAATTTTTAAATTTAGGCATTCACTGAAGCCTTTAGCAGGGTGCTGGTATCAGTGATGTGTACAACACCAACAGTGTGTGTAACAGGGTACTGGTATCAGTGATGTGTACAACACCAACAGTGTGTGAATTAACGGAGATGTTTCTCTGTACGTAATCAAATCCTAGCGTTATATCTAAAGTGCTTCAAGGCTTATGCACCTCTCAATGATCGTGTACCCTGTAGCAAACATTTTGGCATTTTTTGTTAAACTCCGAAGAATACCACTCAGCAGAAAAAAACAACAACAAAAAACGTGTCATATGAATGTTATTAAAAGATCATTGAATTTGTTAAATGAACATTGAAATCTCGTGAGCTGACTTTAAAAAACGAAACTTCTTGTTCAAATCTTCTTTCTAACTAAATTCTTAACATAAATAATATGTAGTTTATTAGGCCAATGTAACCACAAATAGAAATTTAAGCAAGCCTAAATCGTTCTATTCAATAAGAAAAAAGCGAGAAAACAACACACGATGCCTAAACAGGAAACGTCTTTACAGATTAAGAAAATGAAGTTTCAAAACAAAGTTTGTTTGATCAGACAGGTTCATCCACCAGAGACGACGTGTTGTGACAAAGGGTATCAAGTGTCAGTATTCGTTAACATGTTTTGTCTGTTCATTCTGGGTGTACGAAAACGTTTTCCATTCACTTTGGAAGTTTGTGAGTTGCAGAAAAGAAAGCTATTTAATAGCGATGTATGTATATATATCGGGTGATACTGAAATGAGGTCAGATCTACAATTACTGGAATGTGGCCATAGCAGAAGTAGGCCATAAGAACTATTCTTGAGACTGGTTTGAAACTACCAGCTATTCTCTTAAATATGTTCTAAAGGAGTTAAACGTTATTACTTTGTAGCAACACACGTGTCAGTAAACATGTCCCTGGAAGTAGCCTAACTGCAGTGACGAAGTGTGCCATAATTAGAAATAAAATGGAACAATATGCCCCACACATACATATTTTTATAGTATATCTAGAATAGAAGTAAATGTAATGTTTGTTATAATTTGTATTTCTCGTGCTCTCTGCGATAAGATGTGTTTCTTTTTTTTTTTTTAAGTTCTAGTGATCATTGTCAGAGAACAATATTATTTGAACTTAACTTGTATAGGAGGTTAAGTTTAACTGTGGTTGAATTACGTGGGGTAAACGTAAAGGAATTAATACATTTTATACATATTATTTTTTAACTCCACCCACAAATTAAACTTTAAGACTTAAGAAATGAACTATTTTTGTACCTACATTTTATATTGTAAAATCGCAAGATATTGAAACTGTTATTGAGCAAACACCAATATATAAACATATATATATATATAATGATAAAAACCCTATAATCCGAGCGCTTTCGAAAGGTGGACCTTTCTTCTTTAGAGGCAAACTGGGAATTCTCCTTAAGAAGAAAGATCTACCCTTCGAAAACGCTCGGGTTGTATGGTTGTTTTTACTATTTTGTATCAAGACTTCTTGAACATTCATGATTTCCTGACATCATGTATATATAATAAATGTGGCGAACTTTTTGATTAATATATGCTATTTTCTATTGCATAGATGTTTTGTAGTTCATAGTTCTATCTCGTATCTAACAAAAACACTTGCCTTCTATCTCTAAATGTTACTTAATAATATTCTTGTTATTAAGGCAAATATTCATTAAAATTTTAACAGTTTGTCTGTCCATTTATCCATCTTTCTATTTGTCAAACATATTCTGCCTGCTTTGCTCAAATTTCCCACTTTTTCTAACTTAGAGCATCGAAGGGATCACAATGAATACGGAACCAGATTGGCAGACTATACTAGACAACCAGTCCATCATACTTCACGACCGAATGATGACCGACGCTGTCCAGTCGCCCAGGATCCAATCAGAACACAGCTATTCCCTGTCAGTTTCTGACGATCTTCAGGGTTCTGCCCTCAGCATCAGCCCTAGTATGAAACTGGAGGAATACGATAAAGGTAGAACCAACAAATTAACCAATCAGTGAATGTTTTATTTTGACATTCACGGTTAGAGAAAGTTAGAAAAGGATTTGGAAAGTAGGTAACAACAGGCTTTAAAGCTTTACATCCCAACTAACTCAGACAGCTATGTCTATCGTTCTTATAATTTTTCCTATACGCTATA
>NW_013669403.1:12692-19022 GCF_000517525.1 Limulus polyphemus
AGTTAGATGTATGGTTGATTCCCCAACCAACGTTCACCAAGTTCAGATTGTAGTCGATGTATGGTTGATTCCCCAACCATCGTTCACCAAGTTTGAATTGTAATCCATATGCTTCACTCGTTAGATGTATGGTTGATTCCCCAACCATCGTTCACCAAGTTCGGATTGTAGTCGATGTACTTCACTCGTTAGATGTATGGGCACAGAATTTTAGCAAACTTTCAGTTTTTCACAGATAAAGGGATGACATACGAATAGCGATTTTGGGAGCTTTCTGGTTTATTTTATTCTAGCTGTCTTCAGCATTTTTCACTCAAATAGCGAATTTAAGGATCTCGTCAACAATCACATAATTTCTAATTAAGGGATCATTTTTGTAGTTATTGTAGTACAAGTGTCAATATTATTGTTTTGTTTTTCTCAGCTCTAGAGTAAAATGCAAGTACAATTTAGTCATCATCCAGAACTACGCATGACCCTCCCCCAATGCATTTTGTCAACAACCAGCATGTGACAGTCTATACTGACCTTCATAGAGTACCGGTACCCAATTGATGAAACAATGCATTCTAATCATAAGTAATATAGTTTTAATTTTATATTTAATTACCTATGTTCATTACTAGGCATACATTTTTAGTTTTGATTTATGTACCTAGCTTGCTTTGAAGAGAAGTTAATATTAATTAGTGGTTACCAGCTCTGTTCCTAGTGGATCATGACTTGCCATCAGCCGTTTCGTGTGTTCAGGCGCAGTCAAGCTTATTAGAGCGTGGGAACATACTCTAAAATATGAAATGCCATGCAGAAATGAGGCACACTTGTTAACCACATATTCTAATAACGTGGTCCTCTTGCAGCTCTGTTAGTATATAACTGAAGAAAAGCAGCTTGATTTTTACGAGTCCAAACAACCTACTTACCTTTTACAAGTTTCTAGCTATAAATTCAGATGTTAAGCTTTCAACTGACATATAAACGGCATGGGATTTTATTTTAATCTTTTTACCACTATCCTCCATTACAATAAATAGAACGATAATTTGCTAGGAACTGAGGATATTGTAATATTAACTCTTGAGTTTCTATAAACGTGCTTACATAAGCTTACTGATTATTTAGCAAGGGCAGAACATCCTTTCAAAAATACTTAGGCTTTGCCAGTTATTTATTTTTTACCAAGTGTTATTAAGTTTGCGACAAAATTTTAATTCACTTGAAGCAAGTATGAGTGGTAGATTACGAACATATCTAACTTAAAAGTAGAACCGAGAGTGACTTAGTGGCTAGTTGACTTGATGGGCTGCGTATCGGAAGATCCAAAGCCAGAGTCGCGGTATGCCGCTTAACAAGAATCGCGTGTTAAGCTATGGGGAAACTATAGCTCTGTTAGAAAGTTATGATTTCAGGTAAAAGAAGGTATCAGCCGTTGAAGTTGAAAATACCAAAGCCGTTCAAAAGTTCGGTTAATGTATAAATAAGTAAATATATGTGTATTCTAGATGAAAACTGATGAAGTAAGATATAGTCAAAGAACAGTAGTAGAAACTGGTATGGTGTTTCTCACACCTCCAAATTTTAGTCCGGACACCGGGTGAGCATGTTTCGGTGTAACGTGGATTCGAACCCGCGACCCGCAGATTGCGAGTCGAGTGCCCTGACCACCTGGCCATGCCGGGCCAGTTAAACATCCTCTACGCTATCATAATAGTTTGATGTCCATATAACGAAGTTTGCTTAACTTGTTTCATTCTTTGATATTCGATGTTCCTTTGTCGTTTTTACCGCAAGAAAGACAATTAATCCATGAATGTCAGAAGGCAAACTCTAGAATATAGCTAGCCAGAGAAGATTGGCTGCTGCGCTAGTGAAGAGAAGATATGGTAAAGTAGTAAACTACCTAAAGCCAGTTTCTCTTACCTCTACTGACAGAGGGGAAAAAATTAAATTAAAGTTAAGTTTTTAATTTCAATATAGAGAACTATTTCACAAATCCTTTTTTTATACTTCTAACAATAATGATTTCTGGTCATGGTCGTAAAAGTGGATTTTTCGTGTGAACATAAGGAAAATGTTAAAAATGGATGCGGGTCAACGACTTTACGTAAACCTTGAGCGCGTTCACGAGTGGTAGTTCCTGAAGGTTGACGACCAAGTACTCGGAGTATCTATCGTCATCGTGAAGACTTTTTTTTCTGCTTGTATTAAAAGGTAGTGTAAAGCCCAATCACAGTGGATGTAATGCGAAAGATTGACGAATCAGGTGTAAGTGAATATATATATAGCATCACAGTGGATGTGATGTGAAAGATTGACGAATCAGTGTTATCAGATTACTGATGAGTTTCAGAGATCGAAGATTAACAATGTTAGTTTTAAAGGACTGGAACAAAGGTAAAAAAATACCACTCTTATGGAGCATCGTGGGATATGTCTTAAAATGTTTCTTTATAATGCCACGCATTCTTCTAGAGTCACTGACCGTTATAAAGATGGCGTTAAGTGCTGGAAAATGGATAGGCTGAAAAAGTCTAAGTGAAGTAGGCATAACTCCGTGGCTCCAAGTACTCTCTTTATAATTTAATATTCAACTAACGATATTATATATATATACAGTAAATACATCTACGTTTCGAGGAAATGATTTCCTAGCATAAAGCTATTTTTAAGACTAAAATTACAGAATCAAAGCTAAAGAAAATGATCTTACCATGCTATGAATGTCATCTAAGCAGTTAAAGTTTCATTAAGAAATAAGTTTAAACCATTTTTGTATTTTTACATGTATGTATTTTTCCCAACAAACCTGTCTTAATCAGCCAGTTCTATAGGCTGTATTATCCGAGACGAATTAGCCCGTTCACCCTTCCACGGTGAGGGGAGGGGCTTTCTTCGTTTCACATCTGCCGCCTGATCAGAGTCCCAACGTGTACGAACACGAAGTCGGGTGAAAAACATAACTACACACATTACAATATGTTAAGATCCGTCCAGTCACTGGACTGTCGCAGATTCAAAAGTTGTAATTATGCTATACATAGGGTAAAAATTAAAATTTTAATCGAACGTATAGATCGTTGGTTATTCGTAGAATTCCTATAAGAAGTATCCAAAACAAAATAAATGCTGTAATAAAAAAAATACACAAACAAGTAAAGGGATGCGAGTTGGATACATTTTAAAACGATTTTCAATTCCTACTTTGGTTGGTAAATTTAGACTGCTTCATTTAGTTATACAGATCACAGTGGGGGCATACTTACATCACCGGCCAATACCCAATACGAGTATGATAAATTAAGTATACACGCTATATCATGTTAATCATAGCTTTTCTATCGATCTGGTGTTATACTGTAGAGGCAAATTTAAAGCTCAGTAATAATAGCCCCCTCCCCCAGTGGCACAGCGATATGTCTGCGGACTTCCAACGCTAGAATCCGGGTTTCGATACCCGTAGTGGGCAGAGCATAGATAGCCCAGCCCATTGTATAGCTTTGTGCTTAATTACAAACAAACAGTAACAATATTAGTTTCACATTCAGGAGAGACGTTTAATACATTACTTGAAATTTTGTATTTCAAGTCTTCTGGTATTTTACTTGTTTTCTCAAAGTTACTGTTTCAGGTTTTGTAGCTAATATCTTCATTTGAAAGTATTCTTACACTTTAAACTACGAAAGTCATTGGAATAGTAAAATTGCAAGAAAGTAATCACTATTTATTATTGAAATTCAAATCAATGGTATTCTGCTCCATCGAAAAGTCAGTGCTAAACCAAGAAGAATATTATTATTTTATGGTTTGTTATGAATTTCGCGCAAAGTTACACGAGGGCTATCTGAGCTAGCCGTCCCTAATTTAGCAGTGAAAGACTAGAAGGAAGGCAACTAGTCATCACCACCCACCGCCAACTCTTGGGCTACTTTTTTACTAACAAATAGTTGAATCACTGTCACGTTATAACGCCCCAACGGCTCAAAGGACGAGCATGTTTGGTGGGATTATTTTATGATAAATCTCGTTACAGAAATTGTTGTCTACGGCATTTAATGTAGCGCCATCTAGTGGCTATATATATATCTGTTAAGGATTTATCAATATATCGATAATTTAAAAGTAAACGGTTTGTCATAGCTTTAAGCATCAAGGACAACCAAATGAATTACGTACGCGTTTACAATAACTGTAAAAATAAGCTGAATGACATATTTTTATTTCAAGTAGCTAAAATTATTTATCTTATAATTATGAACACTATAAAACAAGATTTATAAAATCCACTCGATTCTAGGAATTACATCAGTAAAAGTTTTATAGGAATTTTACATTCTTGCACTTTCACAGTACTGCATCCATCAAACTACAGATTTCTTATGGTAATAATTTAATATGACTGCTTTCGTTGTAAGCAGTTACTTTGTGTTAAGCCCAGTTAATGAGTTATAGAAATCATAGCGTTTCTTTACACAATACAAACAAACATTTCTTTTAAAAAACAATCCCACTTCTTTAAACAAGTCATCTCAATTGTTGAAATAAACCACTTCAATTAATTAAACAAGTTACCTCAATTGTTGAAGTAAACCACTTCAATTAATTAAACAAGTCATCTCAATTGTTGAAGTAAACCACTTCAATTAATTAAACAAGTCACCTCAATTGTTATGGTAATCCACCTCAATTAATTAAACAAGTCACTTCAATTAATTAAACAAGTCACCTCAATTGTTGAAGTAAACCACTTCAATTAATTAAACAAGTCACCTCATTTGTTATGGTAATCCACCTCAATTAATTAAACAAGTCACCTCATTTGTTGAGGTAAACCACTTCAATTAATTAAACAAGTCACCTCAATTGTTGAAGTAAACCACTTCAATTAATTAAACAAGTCACCTCAATTGTTAAGTAAACCACTTCAGTTAATTAAACAAGTCACTTCAATTGTTGAAGTAAACCACTTCAGTTAATTAAACAAGTCACTTAAACTAAGCCACATCAGTTCTTTTAAAAAGCTAGGTCACTTCTTTAAATAAACCGCCTCAGTTCTTTCAAAATGGTCGTCATAACTCTTTAGATAAATCAACTTACTTCTTCAAATAAGTAATCTCATTTCTTTATATTAGAAACCCGAGTTCTTTAAATAAACCATGTTTCACCAGGTTAACCTATATAGCCTAAGATATGTCACTGCAGAAGAGACAGAGTAGTGTATTTAATCGCTAAATCACATATGACTTTACCAAATGTAATATATATATATAATCGACATTTGAATACTATAGAGTTAGAACCCACTCTTTCACACGTATACCATATTTATACCTAGGGAAAACAACTTAAAAAAAAAATGTAAAATTATCTCAATCTGCTTAAGCCGCTGAAATAAGCAAGGAACAAGCATTGAAGGAATAACCAAGAAGAGACTATATTATGATAAGTTCGTCACTTTCTGGTGATAAAAAAATTCACCACTTATCTCAGTCCTCTGCTTAGACTGCTTAAGATAGCACAATTTTATTTACAGTTCATGCTTTTAAGACTTATGTGGAACATAATAAATACTCGTATTGGAAAGTGTAACGATAAGATCCTTATACGTAAATATTTGATTTCCTTCAAGTTATGTGTTACGTGTTTTGAGGGAAATTATGAAGTCGAACGTCTGTTTGGTCTTCTATGTACAGTATTTAAGTCTGGGAAACTGAATCTGATGTAAGTTACAGCTGTCATTAAAGTAATTTTTCTATTCAAAATTGAATCGTTGTTTACGCGCAAGCTCCATAAGGAAGTTGTAGCTTTAACCGTATGTAACTTGGTACCAATTGCTGTGATTTAATGCATAGGTAAATGTTTTGTGTTTCTCCAGGGAGAGACATCAGTTATGCTAATTACATACACATTCGTGAGCATACGTGTTTAAGTAACAATGTTTATTACGTTGTTGTCCCTATAATTATATGCCTTCACGTCATTTATCACTGATATACATAGAAGATTCAAGAGCAAGTTATGTTGTTGTGAAGTGCAAGTAAACGTTGATTCGTGTACTTTATCGTTCTCCTCAGGCTTATTACTAGGACTAGTTATACAGTCAAAATGCACGTTTGTATTTCGGAATATAAAAACAGAGATAAGTGGTGTTGTTAGGTATATTGTATATCTGTTTACAGAGGTCGCTTATATTTCACGATTTTAAAATCGATTTTTCAATGCAGTTTTTTGTGCTTAGGAAACAAAAACGTATGATAAATGATACAAAGATAAAAAAGGAAAGTACGTGTATATATACACTAAGTGGTCACAAGTAATAGTCACCTAATGTTT
>NW_013669403.1:20022-29210 GCF_000517525.1 Limulus polyphemus
GAAGTTGCCTTGGCCGAGCCAATCTCCTGACATGAACCCCATCGAAAACCTTTGGGCCATACTCGACCGGCAAGTCAAGGAACAACCAAAAAACCAACTTCGAAGAGCGATCTCCAAGTTTTGTAGCAAGAGTGGGCGAAAATCCCACAATGTAAAATTGACGAGATGATTCTCATAATGCCCCAAAGGATCAACGAACTCCACGAAGCGAAAGGAAAATCTACTAGATTATAATTAAATTATAAATATATCAATTCATGGGAATATGACTGAAAAATTCCATTTTTTTCTGAAAAGGTGGTGTCTATTTACTTGTGACCATGCTGTGTGTATATATATATATATATATATATATGCAATATTTCATTCAAACAACAGAAGATATATAGAAGTTAGTCAACACTACAAACTACGCCCACCCTCAACTCTTGAGCTACTCTTTACCAACGAGTAGTGAAATTGACAATCCCATTATAACGTCCCCACTGCTGAAAGGGTTAACATTCTCGAGGACGGGTTTCCATCTCGCGACCCGCAAATTGCAATTCCAGTCACTTAACAATTAAATTATGCCAAAGGAGGTGTGCTTACAGATACTATCCCTATTAAATGGGTAAGTTCTCGTTAAAATAAAGAAGGTGTATTTACAGATACTATCCCTATTCTGAAATAATCTCAACTTTACAAGACGCAAGTGGCTCTAGGGATGCATTTCTAGCAAAGTATAGATTTTGAATTCCCAAAAAAAAACATGCTCGAAAGAAGATAGCTCAGTGTCTTTATCACTTGAGACAAATTTACCTCCTCTCCAGATCTGCGTATTGAGGGTCAAAGTTTTAATCGGTAATGCTATTGAACGCGCTTCGCAGTTTCAGCTCTGGACACATCATAAAAGTGGCTGTGAATCTCGTTATTCGGTTCAAATAACTGGGCAAAGTCTTTGAGACGACGTGTGCTGTTGACTGACTAATTTATGTCTGGTCACCGTATCATAATTAAGGACCGTTATACCTGAACGCTATGGGCTTCTGACTTGACTGCTTAACTCATGTCGCAGAAGTTGTCATTCAAGTTAAAAAATCCAGTTCCAAACTTACATTTTACATAAACGTGCTACTAATGGTCGTTTGTTTTTGAATAATTTATGTAACGTGTGCCTTGCTCCAAATGGCCGAAATTGTGCGAAATAAGACAAGAAACTGAATATCTAAAGTATCGCTTAGGACAGAGCTAAAGAGTGCAAAGTAACATAAGAATCATTAATACAAAGGGCATTGTGATAGTCAAAAAAGCAATGCTAAGCTCCAGTAGGTATGAAAACCCGTTCAAAAGTGCGCGTGATAAACAAGACAGATTCTTTACACGTGAAATGACGTCATTTACGGTGTGACCGACATAACTTTCAATAGGAACTTTAATCATTAAGCTCTACCTTGAATATTTGGAAGGAAGAGGGGTCACCTCTAGAAAATTAGAATTACATGTCACTTTTAACAAGCCCAAAGTTACTTCCAGTCTGAATTTGCTAGTATTCTCACGTAGATTGAAAGAGCGCATGCTCACGGACAGAATTCCATCAGCTTTAGTCTAACTATTGACAAGCTATAAATAAGATTTTTAGTTTTTGTTTGTGTTCTACTGGATGATAGAATAATTTGATGGGCAAAATTACAAACAATTTCATGATTTGCAATAAATATTTTTCAAGAGAAATAAGAAAAGTTATGGTAATTTGATCCACCTGTTATTGCATATTTTGATCAACGCCAAAAATGATCACGATGTCCGAAAATGAAGCTTTTTTCAAAATATAGTTACAAAGACATGTAGTAGTAGTAGTAGTAGTATTCAGTTATTCCATTTAGGCCTACTCGTAAGTTGCACCTGTTTGACCAGTTGTTATAGCAGGTATAAATAGCGAAGATTTTTTTTTTCTCAAACGTGCAATCCGTCGGCAGGTAATGGCGAAAACTAGGTCACAGGCCACTTCCGTCAGTAAACAGAAAACAATGGAATCATTCTTAAACTATAATAATACCTAACTCAAATACTTAGATTATTGTCTTATGACATTCTGAAAAAAATAAGATTTAGTTAGCGAAGATTTACAATCAGCTCTAGTGACAGAAAAAAAATCCTTACGAAGCTACTAAGAATATGTATAGTATATTTAATGCATTTTGACCTCGTCGACTAGCTATAAGCTAAAGAAAGAAGCCAAGAAAAAATTTACTAATAACATTCAAGGACTAACGTGATGACGTCAGCGAAGCCCAGTTTTCGCTGACCCGAACTGGTATTGGTTTGTTTCGAATATTTGCGCAAAGCTACATAAGAGCTATATACGTTAGCCGTCCCTAAGTTTGAACTAGAAAGGATTCAGATAGCCAACAGCGGCCACCGTCAACTCATAGGATATTCTAATCAAATTATGGGATTTGTCCATCACTCTTATAACGCACTAATTGCCCCAAAGGGCGGAGCGCGATTTTGCGGCAACGGAACGCGAATCTAGGACCCCGAGCTGAAACCTTTGACCAAATAATAAGTATTTCTCACCCAGTGCATTATATAAGATTGCCTGACACTGTTGACGTAAAGACTGCAAGAAGTCCAAAGCATGACGTTTTCAGACTTAAACATATTTTAACTTGAAATTCATAGTGTTCTTAAAAAAAAAAAAGAGACTAATTTAATGGACTGTCATGCAAGTAACCGTTATATAAACTATGTTTTTCCCCCAAACGGAATTTTGGTTGATTGTTCTTTTTTACAACCATTGGTTAAAGTGCTGGCAACAATTTAACGAAATCATGAATATTACATGGTCAAAATCAATTGCTTTTTCATTTGTTTGAGAATTTAGGTTGAAACTTGAAATTTTTGAAACACGTTAATATGGTGATATACAAATATAAACAACTACTAACTGAGAAAAATTCATACGATCCTATATTAGATAGAATAAGTGGAGATTGTCAGTTTTTGACGAAAACCATTAAATTTCGTTAGTTTGATCATTGCTGGGAAGTTTGTTTTAGTGTTAAAGTAATACTTTACTTGTCTCTTATTGGGTTACACTGGAGTATAATATTTGATATTCGTACTGTAAGTTTCAATTGTGTAAATACGTACTGGATTCTTGCCTTCACTCAGGATTTTTTATTTATTTTATTTTGTATTTTATCCCTAAAAATATATTTATCATACTAGTTTCTTCCCTATGAACCCAAAAGACCAAGTGTGGTTTAATGGTTACACACCCAGACTATAAAATAAATCGGAAGGTTCATGGTTCGCGACTCATTTCCCTAAAATATGCCCTACACTTTGTCGTCGTGAGTGCGCTATAAGAATTGCGATCAATATTCGATCATTTGAGAATATCCCAGGAATTGGCGGTAGGTGCTGTTGACTAATCTATAGTCTCTCATGTTAAAATTAGAGACGTCTATATGCAGATAGTTCTTGAGTAGCTTTGTGCGAAATTCCATAACAAATAACAAGTTATAAACTTCTATAGCCAGAGATATTTTAGGTTTAAAGCTAAGTTGTTGCTTATTTAATATTCTCTAAAACTACGTTTAAAAATATTGTTTCGTGACAGTTAACGCTCTCCGAAAAGTTCGATAATACTTTGAATAAAAGAGACGGTCGATGTTTCTGTTATTACAGATCTGGAATCAGAGTGTTTTCCAGCTATCCCAATGACGACGGCAACAGGACAGACAGATTTTTCTGGTATTATCACAATCAAACAAGAGCCTTCTTCTTCACCCCCGAGGACTCCCAGTCCACTGCCTACCCTCTCATCCTCAGTTACTGACTTGTTGACCACAGCTACATTATCGTCTATAGCATTAACCTCTACCTCAAGCTCAAGCCAGCAAAGCCTGCTTAAACAGCCATCCATTGTATTAACAGCTCGGTCAAATTCAGCAGCCAAAGCTTTTGAAGATTACCGCATGGTGATCCCGAAACTCAACATAAAATTGGAATCTGCAGCCTCTTGTAAGTGTGTTTTTTGTTGTTGTTTTGTTTTATGGTATATAAATATTATTTCAATACGTCTTAGATAATATTGGTATAGTAATTTCCCCTTTCATCCGAAATTATGAAATTCGACGAGAACGAAACACGAAACCCCGTCTAACATTCACTTTAACTCTCGCCACTGAGTTAGGCTGGTTTTTGGGTTAGTGATGAGGTAAAGAAATTTCCCAGTACCGGTCTAATTCAGCGATGAAATGGATGATAGACTGGGTTTCACATTTCCCTTTTTTTTGATTCTCGGATTTCATAATTTTTCGATAATTTGTATAATTATTATACCTGCATCATTGAACATGTATCCAAATAATAATTCTTTCTTGCTGTAATTTTGATAACGAAGAAAAAATGTCTTAAATAACTTCTGCGCTGAATAAATTAGAAGAATAAGTTAATACCATTAACAGTACACGTTTCATAAATATTAGGTCGTCAAGAAATTAATATCGCGTTTTTTTAACGTTTTCATTATCCACCCCCCAAAAAAACGCACATCACGGTTAATATTTAAAGGAGCCGCCTAAACGTCACGTTAGTGTAGTCTATATAATGTGTAAAGTTTAGTATACTCTAATCCCTTATAGTGATGGCACAGGCAAGACACACATTCACCATGTAATGCTGTTTGCAAACAAGAAGGGAAACCACTATAGCCACAGAGAATATCAAAGAAGTTTATGGAAATGTTTTGAACGTTCGTAGGTGTCAACGATGGTTCAGCAAATTTCATTCAGGTGACTTTAATCTTAAAAACTGTGATGGCAGAGGCCGACATTTTGGAATTGATGTTGATACTCTGAAGACATTTGTTGAGTCTAAACGAAGGCAACACACTCGTGAAATGGCCTTGAAATTGCATGTCTCTCATGAAACAATACGTAAACCTCTAAGGAGTATGGGAAAACTCCATAAAGAAGGTGTTTGCGTGTCTCACGAACTCTCCGATGATCACCGTTTCCAACGTGTGAACGTTGTTTCGTCTCTTCTGGCACGTAATGCACATGAACCATTTTTGGACAGAATTACCACCGGTGATGAAAAATTTATTCTGTATGCGAATATTAAACGCCAAAAACAATGGCTCAGTCCTACACAAAAACCACTCACAACCCCCAAACCTGGAATCCATCCGCAGAAAGTGATGCTTTGCATTTGGTGGGACATCAAAGTAGTAATTCATTTCGAACTCCTAAATCCACAGCGAACTGTCAATGCAGAGATGTATAATCAGCAACTGGAATGTTTAAATCAAGGCCTTCATCAAGAACGCCCTTCACTCGTCAATCAGAAAGGTCTTCTTCTCTACTACAATGCACGTCCACATGTGGTACGTTTGACGCAACACAAGATTATGGAGTTGGATTGGGAAGTTTTTTTTCCACCCACCATATTCTCTAGATATGGCACCATCAGGTTACTATCTTTTTCGTTCGCTGGAATACCATCTTAATGGGAAAATGTGGAAGGTGTTAAAGAGGACATCGACATGGTTTTTGCTTCAAAGTCAAGTGATTTCTTTAATCAGGGCGTTAAAAACCTGATTGTAAAATAGAAAAGCATCATTAATAAGAATGGAGATTATTTCATTTAATAAATGTTTTGTTTTGATATATATAAGCTGTTCGTGGTTTTTCATATCAAAAATGCGACATTAAATTCTTGACGACCTAATACGTATATAAATATAGCTTTACTGTAGTGAATAAAGAAAACTTATATGTCGCATACAATGCTCGTATTAGTTCTAAAAATCACTGTTTTACACGTATTTAGTAATTAATTATTTATATTTTGATTATCATTTATATGATTATACACCAACAGAATGACTAAAGATTTTGTCACTTTAGAAATAGTATCTGCCTCTTTGTGGTATTGTTTGCTATTAAATTAGGCTACAAAGCGATAGGTTTATGGACTTATACTGCTAGAAACCGGGTTTCGATACCCGTGGTAGACAGAGAACAGATAGCCCTTCGTGTAGATATGCCACTAAGGGGTCTGCTTCTTTAATTGACATCTATTCATATAAGATGGATAATGTCGGTTGATGTAATATCAAATTTTATATTACTCAGTCTCTTCGTTCTCCACGGAGGTTCAACCGTAATATTTATGGCATATAACGCTAAAATTCGTAAGTCGATCCCCACCGCAGACACAGCGTAGTTAGCTCATTCTGCAGCTTCGCGCTGAAACAAACAAACATTATATTATTTCTAATTTGCTGACTTTCTACATGAATTCATTGACGCTCATCTGGACTACATGTTAATGAGAAAAGAAAAGTAGTAATCATGTTGTTGAATTCGACATTCGTATAAAAACGTACCAGTGAAGTATTCAATTAAAGTTAAAAGACCCGAGCACCCTCTGCAGTTATATTCTCACCTCACTATGTGTGTAAATGAGTGAAGTAGCTAACCCTAATAAAAGGAGCTTTCCGAAAATACCCTGGCTATCAGTGCTTTTGAGACCACATATTCACCTATAATATATTGTCATTGGATTGAAATTCCAGCCTTATCATGACAAGATTAACAAGTTAATTTAATGGGTAAAAATCATTTAATTATTCTTTGTGGTATGATGGAGTCTTATGATCACATACACTAACCGGCACGAAATCGATAAACCTTAAAAGTATCAGAGAACTGTTTCAACGTTGACAATAATTCCCATGGTGTTTGTAGAAGGCGAAAGTAGTTACGTTTTACGTAAAATGTGGCAATTAAAATACTTTAAATGTCACGAATATTGCCATGCTTACTTGATGTATATCAACAATTGTCAAAAAAGTGTGTTCATTTTTCCCTTGCAAGAAATACGTTAAAATTTTCACTTACCTTAACAAGAGCTTCTCGAAAATTGTTAAGTATTTTTATTGCTTAGTAATTAATAATGGATTTCCTGTTTTAAATGTTAAAAATTTTTTTATGGTTTTGAAACTCTGGAAATATCAATAAAGGTTTGTATAATGCAACCTGAAATGTTTTGCTTATGAAAATGTAGATATATGCAAATAATTTAAAATCTAATTTATTTTTGTTGCTCTTTTTCTTCTTGGTTTTTCAGTGTTTTTTACACACATTCTTAATTGCAAATATTTAATCCTAAACAATATTATCAATTTATTTAATGTTTTATCTTCCAAATAAATAAATATGGCTGCGGACTGGCATGTACTTGAATATTTTTTTTTTTATTTTAGCCGTGGGGTTTTCCTTACCCCCAACGCCACCGTCCAGTAACGGTAGCGATTCTGATGGCAGCGTTTCACCCGTTCATAGCTTTACCCTTCCCACATCTCCTAAAACATTCACTCTAGGAGGCGTTAGTAGCAATTCTTCACCTTCAAGAAAAAATCCATCCCACTCTAAAGTAGTGCTGCCATCTAGTAGTACAAATGGAATCAGTAGGAGTTTAAGTACATCCCCTTTAATAAGCTATCAACCGGTAAGTTTAGTTTTGTTTTACACTTTAAGCTTATTTATTTTGAATACAACCTTCCTGGTTCTACGTGCTTTTTCTAAAAGCGAAATTATTATAATGTATCTTAAAAAAAAAGTCGTGACGTAAAGATTGCGAATATGATTGTTATTAATATCTTTGATGTTTCGAAAAGTTATTAAATCTACCCATTAAAGACTTATATCGATGCTGTAAATTTTCTACATATATATTTTTGAAATTCTAAATGGACCAGTCAAGAGTTAAGGGCAAAAATTGTTTTATTAAGAACTTTTATTGTCTATATATTATTTATACTTATGAAAGGTACACACAGTGAAAACTTATTATTAATTGTTGTAATGTACATTAAACTTTAGCATCCAAAAAAGTAACCACAGTATTTATGTAAAGCATTATGTAAAGAATATGTATAGTCAATACTTCAGTACATACAGCATGGTTATGGCGATTAGGTATCAATGCTGTCAGGATTTATAGCCAAAAAATTTCAAAAAATATTCAAAATATTCATTGCACCTTTTGTGTGTGATCCCATGTGCTAACTCTTTTATCAGAAATGATTTATACCCTGTACGATCACTTAAGTCTAAGTATTGATTTATTAATGCTTATTACTGGATATTTTTTGTTGGTTTGTTGTTAAGCACAGAGCTACACAACAGACTATCTGTATTATGTCCAAGGCACGTACCGAAACCCGATTTTAACGTAGTAATCCCTCGGACTTACTGAGATGTTGCAGTTTCTTGGTCTTAAAACAGAAGCCTGTCAATAAGGATGAAATATCTCTAGTCCCACGATACTAGACCCTGATTTTAAAGTCTTTTCAGAGACTTTCCTAGCTATAAAGTAAGGCGTAATTAGTATCTAATAATAAAAAAATAGCAACTAATCAAATAGTTAGCTCTAAAACTGTTTCATATCTCCTTATTGTTTCGTAAACTTAATTTATATTTCGACTTCTACACCTCCCCCCACACTCTAATGGCTCAGCGGTAAGTCTGGAGGCTTATAACGCTGGAAACTGGGTTTTGATACCCGTGGAAGACACAGCACAGATACCCTATTGTGTACTTTTTGCTTAACGACAAACAAACAAATAAAACCACCCATACACACACACAAATATATATATATATATATATATATATATAGACCAATTAATAAGTTATAAAATACGTATAAATCCTATACAAATCATTTTTGAATTACTTCTTTTTCATGATAGTCTTTTAATCGCTATAATGATTAGTTGGTACGTATAATCCCTTTCTCTCTGTTTTTAATACTCGCAGAAAGGAGCAACAGGAGTAATAAACCTTACAGATGAAGAAAAACGAACCCTTTTAGCAGAGGGTTATCCCATCCCACAGCGATTACCCTTAACAAAAGTAGAGGAAAGATCGTTGAAAAAAATTCGTCGTAAAATAAAGAATAAGGTAACGTAAAAGCATGATGTAGATTCTAATCACAGTAAAGTTTCTCATCGTTTGCATAAACAGCATATATGTATAGTTTTATTTAGTTCTATTTAATATCTTTTTGTAAGGGTGGAGGTTGGAGTTTAATTAGTAGAAATATTAGGGTGGCTTCATTTATACTTTAGAGCCCGGCATGGCCAGGTGGATAAGGCGCTCGACTCACAATCTGAGGGTCGCGGGTTC